>NC_058375.1:208813772-209116802 GCF_018350175.1 Felis catus | reverse complement strand
GCTTCAGGGATTCGTTTCTCCCCTTGATCTGATATTTAGCTGTCAAAATCCCTCTTTTTTTAAAAAAAAATTTGTTCACATTTATTTATTTTTTGAGACAGAGAGTAAGCAGGGGAGGGGCAGAAAGAAATGAGGACACAGGATCTGAGGTGGGCTCCGGGCTGACAGCAGGAAGCCCCATGGGGCGCTCAGGGCTGGAACTCACTGAAGGTGAGATCATGACCTAAGCTGAAGTCTGACGTTCAACCAACTGACACCCCATCAAAATCCCTCTTTGACTGGCCTCAGTTTATTTATTTTTCACAAGCCACACTGATGTTCAACCCTCTGGGTCTTCACCCAGGGGCTTGGGTCACTCTGATTATTTTCTCCTTTCTACGATTTGAGGTGGATGGGCATGCTTTCCATAATTAGGCTAAAGACTAGGCCACACAAATTAGCATTCTCCATCATTAACAGAAGATATCACGTTTGCGATTTAGGCAAAAATGTAAAAAGTAGATTTTATGCATCAGCGAAACCATGAGGCTAACAAGCTGACCATGAGTTATAATCATTCCTTCCTGAGCCTTGGAATTGTCTCTTTCAAGATGTTTGGATGGGACAATGGCCACATATGAGAGAATAGCTTGTTCCTGTCTTCCAAAAATTCCTGGAAGCTGGTCCTTCAGGAGAGTGTCACGTTCGTCATTGAAACGCTGTCTGCATCCTTGGACTGTGCCTTGCTTTCTTCGCTCAGGAAATCAGATAACCCAGGATGCTAGCAAGGCTTTGGAAGTGGCCCCTCCATCACACCGTCACTTGTGGCCTTCTGAAAACACTATGTCTTTGCCATGTTTGGAAACCCCACACCACCACAAAATGCCCTGCACGCCAATCACAAATGTTACGAAGCACACTCCGTGCATTAGGGAGTTCTCGTATGACTTAGCGCCTTTGCTGGGGCATTTCTTCTGCCCCTGCTGCTTCCTGATGCCCTCTTTTCTGCCCTTTTACCTGGATAATTCCTACTTTTCTCGCAGCCCTAAATCAAGCCTCTTCTCCCTCAAGAAAAGTTTCCAGGTTTCCTGAATGCTGGTAGACACTTCCTTCTCTCTTGGCCTCTTTCCCACACCTCACTTCGTCATGCATTACATGACTTTTGCTCTGATCTTTGCTTGCTTTGGATCTTCGTTGTATGTGTCTCACTAGACCATGTGTTCCTGGAGGATAAGGATGATGTCTTATTTATTGACCTTTGGGAACATAGGTCTTTCTTCCCACCTCCTCCCCACACCTATCTCTCATGCGGCTGCCCGGCAGAGTCTCGGACACAAAGTAGGTGCTCAGCTCATATTGGTTAAATTTATGAGCAAAGAGGTGAGTGGGTAAGTCCATACTTATACTTGATCTTGAAAGGTTTGGAAGGACCAAGGCAGTCTTCAAAGCTGTGAAGGAGACAGTGAATGCGGGGCATTGAGGAGAGAGTCTCCTAACCCCAGCTGTCTGTTTTCTGGGACTTTCCATCCACTGATTAAAATGGACTAGTGTTACCCTTCGCCCGTCATCTTTCTTTCCATCTTTGTATTGCTGCTGTGTTCAGGAACAGCACGTGATAAGTGAGACAATGTAGGAAATTCACAGTATGGCATCCTACCTCCTCCAAACACCTGCTGATCATGGTCCATTTTATCTAGTATTTCACATTTACGAGTGCAAGATTTACCATTGCTTCAAAATAAGATAAAGATGAATATATCGGTGCACCATAGATAAATATCAAAGAGCATGGTGTTCTCCTTCCTGTGCAGAAAAGTAGTTATTTTTGATCCCATGATGTTCTTGTGCTGATCTGTTTTATCTTTCTTTTCCCTCTGCTCATCTCATGGAGCTATAGGCAAACAACTTTGTGGCAACTTCCAAGAATACGACAATCATATAAAAAGGGGTGCTATGACATCCCAGTTTTGTAGGGGAAGAAAGAGAGGCTCAGAGAGGTCAAGTCACTCACCCACAAGGCGCAGAGCCGGTTAGTGGCAAAGCCGGAATTCAAGCCCGTTCAGACTGGTTCTAGAATCTGTGCTACCAACTGCCATGTTAATCTGTCTCTTGTTCAGAAGTGGACTCCACACTGTGTGGAGGACAAATTACAGGGAAGGAAATTGAGCAGCTAATTTAAAGGATCCCTTATAAATGCTCCATAAAAAAAATCAAAAAGTAGAGAAGATTAATAATCGTACTTGTCGTTCTAGACCCTGGTAAATTTTTGGAATGCTCATGCAATTTGTACCTCCAACTAAATAACAATATTTCCTGAAGTAAGTAATTCTGTAACTTGGAAAAAAATCTCTGACTCTACTTACCGCATGCAGAAGGCCATGACATACGGCTTAAATGCCCAAGAGTTTAAGTCACGATACACGTAAGTGGTAAAACTACTCTTTTGTCATTTTACTCTTCCCTTCCTGCTTAGAAAAATTTTAATGTTTAAACCTCTCTATAAATTGTATTTTTCCCCAGAAAGCAGAGGTCACAGAGATAAACGTCAGCTGTCAGAAGAGCTGCAAATGAAGGCCATGTTCTTTGATAATGGTTTCTGAGAAGAGAGACCATCAGAGTGAAATCCGGTAATCCCGTATTTCTGATTTCATGTCTACTGAGACGCTCAAACTTGAGTGCAGACCTTGGTAAAGTACTGCTTGCTGAAAGGTAGCTCTGTCTCTTGGGGGATCTGGAATGAGACCTAGTAGAAATTTTCATTCAAGTTGAATGGAAAACATAAAAGAGACTGTTCTATGGAACTCAGAAGTCTGGCAATGACGGATTTATTCCATGTGTGAAAGACTGGGATAAGTGTTCTTCCCATGGTTGCATTTTATTTTTAAATTTAGCCATTTCTGAAGAAGATGATCCTGAATTAATTTATGGGGAAATTATGCTCCTTCTTGCCTAAATCTATGGCGTGAAATGCACCCATTTCTGAAAGGATTCTTTTAATAATATTCCCTCATTTTATGAGATTCCATGGCACCATAGCATGACCAAACAAATTACCTTCTAGACATAGCCTAATTTCCCATCATCCTAATTCTTAAAGATTTTTCAGATTCTTTTTTCAATAGGAGAAATTCTGTAAGATGATCAGATTCATTATCTTCCTGATGAACAAAGTTGTACCTGAACTGTCTTAAAAGTGCTTCTTTTCATTAAAAAAAAAAAAAAGCTACAGCAAATGGAAGGCATCTATTATATAACTCCCTGGAGTGGATCCCTCTCCTGTTAACTCAAATTTTCAGGAAGCTTGAATTCCTCCAATTCCATTTTAATGCCTTTTATTTATTTATTTTTTTCTCATTCTGTTTCAATAGCAATGGAGAACAGCTGGTCACCATCCTCTGTGATAATAACCTTCATATAGTTGAAACTCGCATGGTTTTGGACATGGCACTCGCAAAAACATCCCCTTGCAAATGACGTAGCTTATTTGGTATTTCCCCCCCGTCAATAGCTCGACTCTTCCAGCGACTATCAAATTTTGGCTCTGTTCGGTATAATGCAAGCATTTTCTGCCTCGTCTATTCAGGAATGTCTTCCGAGGAGGTTTCCCAATAAAATTTATTGTGTTTAATTTATGACACACAATGTAAGAAGAATGGAATGCTTTTCTGTTAGGATTTGCATTGATAATGAAAGGTTACCATAGTGCCGGGCTGCTTTTACCAAATTTGCCAAATTCTGAAGGGAATGCCAATTAGAAGGCGGTAATGTTTCTCACTGCAACAGATTGAGACCAATACCTGGTGGTGAGGACCCGTCGCTGTTGGCTGGACCCTACTTCCAATTGGAGAGAAGGCAAATGCTAGATCAAACTGGGTGTTTACGAAGTGATATCAATCATTCCCAGGAATGGCCACACCCCGAGAAAGCTGAGGAAGTGATTCAATCTTTCTGAGGTCATCTTTTCTATTAGTTATCGGGGTAGCCAAAAGTCTGAAAACGCTCACATTTTGCTCTCTTTAGGAAAAAACAACATTGATTTTAGAGGCTTTTGTTATGGAGGCCGGGGGGATTTTCCCACTGCAGCAAAGAGGAAGCTGGGTTTGGACTGGGAAGCCAGACTTTTCTTGGCCTGAGTTACTCACTTGAATGGGATTCTGGTTTGCCCCCTCCTCACCTCTCCAACCCCCAAGCAGCTAGAAGCCCCACCTCCTCCCTTGGACCATATGGGGAAGCTGGCTCAGTGGCTGTTATTCTAAGGACTCTAAGTTCACACAGCTGTTCATTCCCTGCTTAATGTACCGGTAATTACAGCAAATGTGCTCTTCTCTTTTTCCAATCATGCAACTTTCTTCTAATGGAAAATGATTTGTTTTTAACAACTTCCATGCATTTTGTTCTTTAATAAGAAAGGGTGTCTCGTGGTACCGGGGGATTGAATTCTCTATAAAAAGCAAAAGTCTCTGTATCAGTTTCCAGCTCCATAGGAGAGCTCCGTGGGACTGCCAAAATTGGGAGGCGGGGAGGAGACTTAAGTGGGTGTAACTAACTTGATATGAATAGGTCAGCTGGGAAACAAAGAAAGCTCATCGCCTTCTGCACGTGGAGGTGGTGAAAGAACATTTTTAAAAAATGGGAAACTGGGAAAAATCAAAAGTACCAATTGAGCTCTTGTTTCATGATCCAAATTCAATGTGCGCTCAAAGGGTTTTTAAAACAAATATCTGAAGAGCTTTTCACTTATCTTGGTTCTCTCTTTTGGAGCACGTAAATGTCTTGCTTTGATGGCTGGGTTGGGTGGAGACTCAAAGGCTAGCAAGGGATGGATCTTTCCCGTGAGCCGCGCCAAGCTCTGGGGCACAGATCAAACGTGCGTGTTCACATTATCATTTCATTTGTGGATAAAATATATCACCCTTGGAATCTCTGCCCTTACAGCTCCCTAAATGGCACTGGGAATCATTTCAAGGGGATCATTTTGTAAAGCAAAACTTTTCCAACTCAGAATACTTTATTCCGGGGCTTTTATTAAAAAAAAAAAAAAATTAGTCAAGCAACGGTAGTAGCAAAGAAAACCAAATCAAATCACTGTGTGTGGATGGAAATGCTAACTCTATACAACACAGGAAGCTAATTTGATCTGAAGGATGATAGCCAAATGAATGTTTCCTTTACATGAGAATTCAGAATTCAAGGAAGTTGAAAGCATGATAGACTATGCTTGCAAATCAAATATGACTCATTTGACTTTTTAAGGATTCACAGAATTTAAGATTCAGCTGAAGTTATAAAAGAGGCATTCTGAGCCCCAAATCCTTCAGTGTTAAAATCTAGCCATATCTCCTAGGGCATTAATTTTATTACGTGCATATTCCCTTTACACTAATAATGGAGAGTAACAACATGCTTGCCAGAAATCACCGGTCTTCTGCTCCGTCCCTCTTATCTAGCTCCCCCTCCAGAATTCTTGCATTTTTTCTCAGTGGTTCCTTCAGAAATTTGATGACACCAAAGTGAAGAAATTTAAAATGCTCATGTTGGAAGTTGAAAGTTAAGTGGCTTCTAAATTTACAATGAGAGCATTGGCAAGACAGTTGATTTCCTCAAGAAGCACCACAGTCAAGGCAGCAGTGATGAAGCACTTTTGTTCCTCTGAAGTCTTTAGTTAGAAGCTCCACATGTGGCGAACCCCAGCGAGGGGGTCTGTGTTTCCTCCCCATGAATGCAGTGCATGGGTCTGTTTGATTTCACCCTTTAGGAAATCATTGTTTCCGGCTTTATGGAAAGTGAAAATTCTACCAAATATAATTAAGCAAGTGTTGAGAATGAGACTCTCTGGAATTAGTAGCAAGACTCTAACCCAGGTGTCTATCTTACCTCAGATTCTGTTTCTTCGGACGATTGCATCTGTAACTTTGAGATTTTATTTTCGAAGCTTTAAGTTATTTTGATATCCATTAGACCATCAAAACTATAAATATGATCTGATGAATGTCAGAGTAAGAAGTCGTAGGATAAACAATTGTCCTCATCCTCCGTATTCGTTCAGCAAACACTGTTTTGTCTTTTCCAGCTTTACTGGGGAATAACTGACAAATTTGTATATATTTGAAATGTACAATGTGATGATTTGATATGCATTCTGAAGGATTACCATAATCAAGTTCATTAGCACATCCATCACCTCACACAGTTACCTTTTAGTATGTATATAATGAGAATGATTAATTAAGATCTGCTCTTTTTGCAAATTTTAAATATGCAATACAGTATTATTAACTATAGTCACCATGGTATAGATTGGATTCCCAGGACCTATCGGTTTTATAACTTAAACTGTTTCTTTTGACCAACACCTCCCCATTTCCTCCATCCCTAGTCCCTGGCAACAACCATTTTACTCTCTGTTTCTATGAGTTCAATTTTTTTTATATTGCACATATAAATGATATCTTGCAGTATTTGTCCTTCTCTGTCTCGTTTATTTCACTTAACATAATACCCTCCAGTTGCATCTATGACATTGCAAACAACAGGATTTCTTTCACTGTGTTTTAAAGGCAAATACCATTCCATTGTATTTATGTCACGTCTTCTTTATCCATTCATCTGTTGACAAATGCTTAGGTTAAATTGCCAAAATTGGCTATTGTGAATAATGTTGCAATACACATGGAAGTACATTTTTCAAGATAATGACTTTTCTTTTCCTTTGGGTACATACCCAGAAGTGGGATTGCTGGGTCATATGTTAGTTCTATTTTTAATTTCTTAAGGAAGCTCCATACTGTTTTACATAGTGGCTGCACCAGTTTGCATTCCCACCAACATTACACACGGGTTCCCTTTTCTCCACATCCTCGCCAGCATTTGTTATCTCTTTTTGGTAATAGACATCCTAATAGATGTGAAGTAATATCTCACTTTGGGTTTTATTTGCACTTCCCTGATGGTAAGTGATGTTGAGCACTTTTTCATGTAACTGTTGGCCATTTCTATGTCTTCTTTGGAAAAATGTCTATTCAGGTATTTTGCCCATTTTAAAACAGACTTATTTTGTTTTGTTTTGTTTTCTTTTCTTTTAATTGATTTGCTATTGAGTTGGATAAGTTCCTCATGTATTTAGACATTAACCCCTCCCCAGGCATATTATTTGCAAATACCATTCCCATTCCATTGGCTGCCTTTTCGTTTTATTGATTGTCTTCTTTGCTTGGGGAACATCTCAGATGGTAGCCCCTTTTTAGGGGCCAATAATTCAACAGTGAACAAAACAGACAAAAATCTGCCTCATGCAGGTTATAATTTAGCAAGAAGAAACAGACAACATATATCATTAAAAAATAGGTTAAATAGCAATAAAAGCCAAGAAAAGAAAGTATTGTTAAAAAAAAAAGACCAAAAGCGATGGATTACAATTTTACATGAGGTGGCAGAGAAGACCTCACTGATAGTGACTTGTAGCATGTATTTGAAGAAAGTAGGTTACGTACTCTATGGCTATCTGAGAGAGCTGTCCAGGCAAAGGGAATAGGCAATGCAAAGGTCCTGGGGAGGTATAGATCTAGAGTGTTCAAAGAGTAGCAAGGAGGCCAGGGTGCCTGGAGTGCACAATGGGGCAGATATTAGGAAACAAGGTCAGAAAAGTAGGAGGGAGCCTGGTCATGCAAAGTCATCGTTTATTAAAGGACGCTAGCTCTTACTTTGAGATTTGGGAAGCCTTTGGAGACTTTTAAGCAGAAAAGGGACAGAATCCAACATTCCTTTTAACAAGATCATTTGGGCTATTATGTTGAGAATTGATTCAAGGACAGCAAGGGGCAAAGCTGACCCCAGTCAAGGAGCTGTTATAATAAACCGGGTAAGAGGCCAAGGTGGAAAAGCAGAACGAGTAGATATTAAGGGAGGTCCTACCGCACACCAGGCACTCTTGTAGGCCTTGTGGATATAGCAGGGGAAAAACTGAGGCTCTGCTCCTATGGGGTTGGCATTCCTCTGAGAGGAACCAGACAATGAACAAATAAACCAATGTATATATAAAATATCAAGTGGTGATAAGTTCTATTGAGAGAAACTCAAAAGGAACGCTGGAACACGTTCCCCAGGAACAACCCAGCTTATGATGTCAAATACCTACAGATAAAAGAATGCCTGCAAAGAGGAGACGGGAAAAGCAAGTCGTGGTGTAATCAATCAGGGGATATTATGCAGCAATGAAAACGAATGGTTGTAACTATATGAAACATCGCAAGTGGATCTTAGCATTATAAATATCACTGAAAATAAGTCCATAGATATTAAAAATGTCACGGTGCATTTTTCATAAAGGCAAACACATGTACGAGCTAAACATATACTTTTAAGGGGATACACATAGATGTGTTAAATAATATAAAGTAACTTTTCAAAAATCGATACTATAAGATTTGGGATTGCAATTATCTTGGATAAGGGGAGGCTAGGAAATGCTTGGAGTGATCCCATAGGGTTCTGTGAGTGTTCAAGCTTTCATGTTGGATGTTGGACTCACAAGTTTATATTTGAAGGGGGAAAAAAAAGAAGAAAGGAAGAAAGAAAGGAGGGAGAAAGGAACGTAGGGAGAGAGGGAGGCACTCACAGGAGTTAAAACGGAGTGTATGTCATGAAGCAAATATTATGATTGATCTGATTTTATGCCCCTGGGGTAAAGGGTTGGGGAGAGTTATCAGGTAGTTGTTTGTAGTTTGTTTACTTGTTTTTTGATAGAGTTGCTAAGGAAGCCCTCTGTAAGGAAATGACATGTGAGCAGAGACATGGATGGATTGAGGAAGAAGTAAAAAAAAAAAAAAAAAAAAAAAAAAAGAGAGTGCTGTGGTCGGGGCGGACGAGAGAGCACCAGCAGCCGGTGAGTCAGGGAGGTAGCGGGAGAAAGTCTTCTTAGACATCATAGGCCATGAAAAACACTTTGACGTTTACTCCAAGGGAAACAGAAAACCACTGGAAGCTTCTGAGTAGGAGTAATATTACCTGCTGTATATTTTAAAAGGATCATTCCTGGGGCACCTGGGTGGCTTAGTCAGTTGAGCGCCCAGCTCGTGATTTCTGCTTAGGTCATGATCTCAGGGTTCCTGAGATCAAGCCCCACATCAGGCTCTATGCTAACAGCGCAGAATCTGCTTCAGATTCTCTCTCCCCCCCCGTCCCTCCCCCACGCTCTCTCTCTCTCTCTCCCCAAATAAATAAGTAAACGTTAAAAAAAAAATGAAACGAAAGGGTCATTCCTGGGGCGCCTGGGTGGCTCAGTTAAGTGGCCAACTCTTGATTTCAGCTCAGGTTGTGATCTCACACTCGTGAGTTTTGAGCCCCACGTTGGGCTGGGCTCTGCTCTGACAGTGCAGAGCCCGCTTGGGGTTCTCTCCCTTTCTCTCTGCCCTTTCACCACTCTCCCCACCCCCTCTCAAAATGAATAAATCAGCACTAAAACATAAAATCAAAATTAAAACCAAAAAAGGGATCATTCCCGTTGTGGTGTGGGAATGTATATATCAGCATTTTTTCAGCACATTGGACATTTGGGGCTGGAAAATTCTTTGTTGCGGAGGGCTTTCCTGTGTGTGGTAGGATGTTCAGCAGCATCCCTGGCCTCTTCTAGAGTTGTGGCACCTTCCACCCACTTGTAACCACCCAAAGCATCTGCAGACATTGTCAAGCATCTCCTCGGGGCCGACTCACCCCTGGTGGAGAATTACTGAATGTAGAAAAATACAGAAGCAGAGAGAGGACAGGGAAGAATGTTGCCGTATCCACCAGAGACCACAGCTGTGACCAAGGTAGGGGTCTGGGTCCCCCCGCTTTTCTTTGATTTTCACTCACTTTTTACTTTTTAATGGTGTTTATTTTTTTTATTTTTGTTCTGCTTTCGTGACGTATAACTTACAAGCAAAACCGTAAGACATTTAAGGTGTTTGTCATGCTGATTTGATGTATGTAGACATTGTGGAAGGAACCCTCCCATCTATTTACCTCACATATTTCCCTTTTGTGTGTGTGTGTGAGAATATTGAAGCTGTAATCTCTTTATAAGTTTCAATAATGGAATACAGCGTTGTCAACTCTAGTCAACATATTATGCATCAGATCCTCAGACCTTACTCGTCTTGTAACACGACCCCCTCTTCTCTAAACACACGTTTTCATAGTTTGGGTTTATATCCACGTGTCTGGAATTTCTACAGGTTGAGAGTACTCTCAAACCCCCAAAGATGGAATGTCAAAAATTCGTTCACGCTCGAAACAAATATTTTTCAGGTGCTATAGAAATAGTATATTTGACCATGAAATCATCCACATGGCTGTTCTTTAAGGACTGGCTCTTAACAATCTATTTCTACTCTTGTTTTTGTCCAGTCTGGTGACTCATTTTCTGACTCACGTTCAGGTGAATGCTGAAGCTGTGATACAAGGACCTCTTTGGTCAATTGTTTTTTTGTTGTTGTTGTTGTTTTTGTTGTTGTTGTTTTTTTTAATGTTTATGTATTTATCTTGAAAGAGAGAGAAAGCATGAGTGGGTGCGGTGAGAGAGGGAGAGAGAGAGAATCCTGAGCAGGCTCCAGGCTGAGCACAGAGCCCGATGCAGGGCTTGATCTATGAGATAACGGCCTGAGCTGAAATCAAGAGCCAGACACTTAACTAACTGAGCCACCCAGGCACCCCATAGCTTTGGTCAATCTTCAAGTCATCCTACTGGCAACATTTTTTAACACAGAGCACCGTTTGAAGAAAATATCACAGGCCCACTACTCATCCAAGAAATGGTTACTTCTGAGGGCAAGTTGCTTTCGGAGGGTCCAGGAAGCCCTGACTGAGATCATTTGAGGATCAGCCTTGTACTCCAAACACGGGAGGGCAGGCGAGTCAGATGAGAATTGTATTTTGTGCAGGACGCTGAGCAAAATGACAGGACCCCCGGCATCAGTAGTGCAGGGATTAAGGACTATTGGAGAGCTGCAATACCAGAGCCAGAGAACAGAGTTGACGGCAGGAACTTTGTGCACTTTCCCCTGAGGACTCCATTCTGTTCTCACAACGGCCAGGCATCTGAGAGGTAGGAACGTACACACAAGGACACTCAGCGGCCTGTGGCCTGAGAGTCAGCCGCGCAAGCTTCTGAGCAAACGGTTTTCAGGATTCCAGAGTGGTGCTGGGGAATGGTTTTACGGGAGAGACAAATCAGCCACGTGCAGAAAATGCAATGCCATGGAAACAAATCCAACTTGCTTCTCTGACAGGGAGAAGGCAATGAAATCCTTCAGGCCACTGGGCGAGCAGCCCCTGCTGCTGGGGGTCCTAGCTCGGGCTCATCACTGCTGGTTTACCAGATGACATTCTCTGCCAGGCCCGATATGTTAAGGCGGCCCTGGCTTGGGGGTTTTCTCTGTTCATGAGAGAAAGAGCGTGGATGAGACTGTGTTTTCCTTTGCAGAACTTGACTGTTCATCCCTCATGCCACACCCGAAATCAGAAGCCCACACCATGCTTGGCTTTTCCAAAATAATGCCTCTAATATAACACCAAAAATAGCTGCGTCAACTCACCTTTGAGAAGTAGGTGGAGGGGCAGATGTCATAACGACCTAACACCGAGGAGTAATTAGACCAATATTAAATGTTATTGCCCCCAGCCAGCGTAGTTCTATGCGACTACTTGAACTGACTCGAACGCAGCTCATAATGTGAGCACAATACAATTTTACTGTATTTCCCTATTTATTCAGCTGCTCACTTGTGTTAGAAAAATGTCAAGAGGTCCTTGAATTTGCTACTCACTCTTGGTGTTCTTGTTTGTTCGTTTTTTGGTCACTTTATATCACACAGTCTCCATTTAGAGAATGGAATGTCCTATACAAAATACTAATCAAATCTGTAGCTGGTTACCAAATGACAAATAGCAAAGCCTCTTTCTTCCCAGCTTGGGCCTGGTTATGGCTGGAAATCCACAAAGAGAAAAAGCCAGTGTAGGTAACGCTTGGGATGCGTCAGGCTTCCTCTCTATTTTTCGTAGCGTATCCTTCTTCTTCCTCCAACAGCTCATCAGCCAGCATGGGTCCCCCAGGTCACAGCAGCAGGGAAAACAGAGGAAAAGTCTTGAGCGAGGCTTCTCCTTAACATGCTTCGAGTTTTCTGGGTTTAACAGATGATTAAGGCTGACTTTTCTCCCTCGAGTCTTGCAAGGGGTGTGCAGAAGAAGCCACTCCCCCAGTCCCCTTGACCTGGGCAGATGCTTCTCTAATTATGATGGTAGATTTTAAAGCTTTGCGGCCCTTAGGAACATGACATTCATTTCTATCCCTCCCCCCCCCCCACCCCGTAGGCATCTCAGCCATCTATTTGGCCTTGTTAGAAGGACTTGAGGGCTCCATCTTGGTTCTCTTTCCCATGTCGTGTACGTAAATGAGACACATGTGCACCCTAACCCCCTGAGCTCTGGAGTACGAGCAGCTCCACCCCAAGGCAGCTACCCCTATTCTCCTGCTTCGGGCTGCTGTACCTTCCTCAGTCATGAGTCAAGCTGAGCTCACATTTCACCCACATGCCATAGCTGTCTGAGTCATTATGTGGTCATCCCTCAACAGGCTTGGAACAAAGAGGTTATCACCAGCTTCTCTCCCATGATAGTTGTTCAGGTGTGTTCTTTTCCCATCCCCTCCATAAAAATGTCTATAGTCTTGAGGTCAATGAAGAGATGTAAGAATCATGCCTTAGCTCCTTACCTATTTCCTTTGTAAAATCTGTTTTTATGGCCAACTCTTTCATACATATTTTGTTATCTGGTGTTATCAATTTTCTTAGAACCTCATTCAGGTTCAGTCAGAAAGAGCCCCCATTTTAACCTGTTGAATTGGTAAAAGAAATTGTGCGTAAGTAAAATTATAAAGAAAAGAAAGTTGAGTTTCTATATTCTCCCATCCTTGGCCTTCCCGTGTGCTCATTGGCCATCCACTATTCATTTTGATTGGTTCTTTTCACCAGAAAATATAGAACTTATGGTGCCTAATACAAGACAATGCTACCGCCATTACCACCATCACCTCAGGCAATAGCCTTTCTAAACCTTTATCTCCATTAAAGTTCTTTATCACAAGACACTTAACCCTAAAAACTCAGCACTGCACAGGCCAAGAGATAGTTCTTGAGTGTCTCTCTTCTGCCAAGCACTGTGCAGGGTTCTAACTGCAGAGGTGACAAAGCCAAGTCCCTGTACAAGAAGAGTGCAAGGTTTACTCTAGCTATTTTCATTAGGATATGAAGAAATGCCTGGATTTGCCAATATATTTTGATCAAATGAAAATGTATTTTTGCAAGAGCTGGGGATCCACATGCATATCGTGATGTTGGTCAGAAAACCTGAGCCAATCAGTTGCATTCTTATACACTAACAATGAAGCAACAGAAAGACAAAGAAACTGATCCCATTCACAATTGCACCAAGAAGCATAAAATACCTAGGAATAAATCTAACCAAAGATGTAAGAGATCTGTATGCTGAAAACTATAGAAAGCTTATGAAGGTAATTAAAGAAGATATAAAGAAATGGAAAGACATTCCCTGCTCATGGATTAGAAGAATAATATTGTCAAAATGTCAATACTACCCAAAGCTATCTACACATTCAATGCAATCCCAATCAAAATTGCACCAGCATTCTTCTCGAAAGTAGAACAAGCAATTCTAAAATTCATATGGAACCACAAAAGGCCCCGAATAGCCAAAGTAATTTTGAAGAAGAAGACCAAAACAGAAGGCATCACAATCACAGACTTTAGCCTCTACTACAAAGCTGTCATCATCAAGACAGCATGGTATTGGCACAAAAACAGACACATAGACCAATGGAATAGAATAGAAACCCCAGAACTAGACCCACGAATGTATGGCCAACTAATCTTTGACAAAGCAGGAAAGAACATCCAATGGAAAAAAGACAGTCTCTTTAACAAATGGTGCTGGGAGAACTGGACTGCAACATGCAGAAGGTTGAAACTAGACCACTTTCTCACACCATTCACAAAAACAAACTCAAAATGGATAAAGGACCTGGATGTGAGACAGGAAACCATCAAAATCCTAGAGGAGAAAGCAGGAAAAGACCTCTCTGACCTCAGCTGTAGCAATCTCTTACTTGACACATCCCCAAAGGCAAGGGAATTAAAAGCAAAAATGAATTACTGGGACCTTATGAAGATAAAAAGCTTCTGCACAGCAAGGGAAACAATCAACAAAACTAAAAGACAACCAACGGAATGGGAAAAGATATTTGCAAGTGACATATCAGACAAAGGGCTAGTATCCAAAATCTATAAAGAGCTCACCAAACTCCACACCCGAAAAACAAATAACCCAGTGAAGAAATGGACAGAAAACATGAATAGACACTTCTCTAAAGAAGACATACAGATGGCCAACAGGCACATGAAAAGATCTTCAACATCGTTCCTCATCAGGGAAATACAAATCAAAACCACACTCAGATATTACCTCACGCTAGTCAGAGTGGCCAAAATGAACAAATCAGGAGACTATAGATGCTGGAGAGGATGTGGAGAAACGGGAACCCTCTTGCACTGTTGGTGGGAATACAAATTGGTGCAGCCACTCTGGAAAACAGTGTGGAGGTTCCTCAGAAAATTAAAAATAGACCTACCCTATGACCCAGCAATAGCACTGCTAAGAATTTACCCAAGGAATACAGGAGTACTGATGCATAGGGGCACTTGTACCCCAATGTTTATAGCAGCACTCTCAACAATAGCCAAATTATGGAAAGAGCCTAAATGTCCATCAACTGATGAATGGATAAAGAAATTGTGGTTTATACACACAATGGAGTACTACATGGCAATGAGAGAGAACGAAATATGGCCCTTTGTAGCAACGTGGATGGAACTGGAGAGTGTTATGGTAAGTGAACTAAGCCATACAGCCATACAGAGAAAGACAGATACCATACGGTTTCACTCTTATGTGGATCCTGAGAAACTTAACAGAAACTCATGGGGGAGGGGAAGGAAAAAAAAAAGGTTAGGGTGGAAGAGAGCCAAAGCATAAGAGACTCTTAAAAACTGAGAACAAACTGAGGGTTGATGGGGGGTGGGAGGGAGGGGAGGGTGGGTGATGGGTATTGAGGAGGGCACCTTTTAGGATGAGCACTGGGTGTTCTATGGAAACCAATTTGACAATAAATTTCATACATTGAAAAAAAAAAAAAAAAAAGAAAACCTGAGCCAAAGGACTGAGGGAGAATATGCAGAAAGGAATATGGCAGAACATGCTCCTTTTGGTCACAAGAAAGCCAGTGTCACCGAAAAGATCCTTGTTTACTACAAATCATGAGAATTATTAACTCCTTTGTATTTGTATTTTCTTTCATTAGATAACATCAGGGACACAAACATTTCTACCCGAACTCCTATATGGTTCTGAGTACTCTGAAAGAGTACTGAGTGACTAGGGTTGTAATGGAATATATGTATAAATATATATCATATACAATATCATATATTAAATATAATTTATTGTCAGATTGGTTTCCATACAACACCCAGTGCTCATCCCAACAGGTGCCCTCCTCAATGCATAATGGAATATATTAACCATGACTCTCTTAAAGAACTGGTACTCACCTTTTAATCCCCTCAATATCATCTGAAATTCCAGTGGTAGTAACTCAGAAAATGTAACAACCACTGATTGATTTGTTATTAAAGAAAACACTATAAACTCCTTTGGATTGGTGTGCTAGTTGTTGATTTTAAGGTTAATGGTTGACATTAGTTTTTCTTAACCTTCCAGGATACCATTTGCATTTTAGGCTTTAAAAAAACTAAAATGTCCTTAAACCTGAAGGACTTGGCTAGATAAACAGCTGAGGAATGATGGCAAAACCAGCTATGCAGATTTTTTGATAGAGTGATTACGAGCACTAGTCAATCCCCCCCACTTAAGAAACACACCTGAGCCTCACGTTGGTACTTGGGCACACTCACAGCAAAGTCTCAGTGCAATACGAAGACTGAGGTTATGTGAAGGACAGATTTTGTGCCATTCCTTTAAACAGGACCACATCTTAGCCGACACAGATCAGGACTGAGGACTTAAATATTTAACCATTCTTTTCTGAAAAGATATCACATTGAATTTGTAAGATAAAATTTCTTTTTAGCTGAGTCCATTTTCCATTTTGAGAAATTAGCTCATTATGTGTTGCTGAACTGGGGACAAGATGTCAAGACCTGGAAAAAACATTAATCAAGAATGACCAAAAATTGATAAAACTCCATCTCATCCGGTCCCTGTGATGTGGTCCCTCCCTAGAGAAAGTCCCAGGATGAACTCTCCCCTCCTCACACTGCTCTCCCACCACAAGCTGGTAAAACATAGGCTGCCAAGAAAGGATCTGTCCTTCAATGACCTCCTGAACCACATTGGAGCCGGTGGCAATGGTCCAAGTGCGCCTTATGTATTCTTATCAAAATATTCCCCACAATTTGAACCAAGTGGAGGAAGTTAACAAAAACACTACAACCAAAATGATGACTATATATAAGGCTCTGCACTGCCCAATCTGTTTGTTCATCGTTGTCAATCCTCATAAGCCAGCTGGTAGTAGAAGCCAGCAACCGGAATCAGGGGCTGATTGGAAACGACTGTTCCCATTGCCCAATAATGCAGGATCAGAAAACAAACAACAACAGCCTGTCTTAATTTAAAATTCTGATATTGGGTTCCACATGGATTTTCAAAAATATTGCAATAAGGTGTTATTTATCTTGATGACTGAATTTTTTGAGGGCTCCTTACTTTTCATCTGAAGTGGGTATATCATTCGCCTCATCTCAATGCTGGATTCTGGTTTGTTGCCATCTGAACACATCTCTATCTGTAGGGAAACGAAAATCAATACTAGCCTACGGAACCAAAGGGGACCCTCAATGGATATTTCATGATGGATCTGTAGAGGATGATGCTTTGTCTTGCTAACTACCAATACACATCTTGTAATGAATGAAAACTTTGGATCCTTCTCAGCAAGACTCAGTGATCAGAAAATGGGCAGAAGGAACTGAAAGCAAGAGGCAAGATTGGCTGTAAAGACTTGAAAGTCAATTTAGATTTTATACCGTTTATATACAATATGTAATAATATACTATAATATAATATAATATATACAAAATACAATATTCTATATTTTTAACAGACTTCTATGGCAAAATAGTTGTCAGAGATGAGTCAAGAGTGAAAGCAGTTTCCCTATCTCTGACCCTAATTTAGCTTTCCTTAGCTACTGGCACCAAATAGCTTGTTAATTTTTTTCTATTGCATACAGGCCAGAATTCCTAAGTTTTGCAGACAATGACTTCCCAAATTAAAAAATATGAAACTAAAAATCGATGTAATAAATAGAACATTGGATTGGATGAAATACCTTCTCTGAATATTTGATACAGAATGGTGCTCAAAATGGAGATGTGTCGATCAAGAATTCAGAATCCAGGATATTACCTAGGAATATTTTTGAATAGGCATAGCTATTTTCTAGAAGGACAATATAGAAAGGTAAAGATGATATCAAAAAACTTGCATATGTTGTCATGATCATCTTTTGTAAATCTGTTATCTGTTTAGGAATTTAAACTTTTACTATAATTTTTTCCCATTTCAATAAATGTATTTTTAATATATTGACGATTGTCTCTTTAAATGCTTTTTTATTTTATTTTATTAAAATATTTATTTTTGAGAGAGAGAGAGAACACACACAAGTGGGGGAGGGGCAGAGAAAAAGAGGGAAACACAGATTCTGAGCAGTTAGCACAGGGTTCGATGCCGGGTTCCAACTCACAAACTGTGAGATCATGGCCTGAGCCGAAGTTGGATGCTTAACCGACTGAGCCACCTGGGCGCCCCACTTTAAATGCTTCTTTAGTATGTTTTTTTTTAATGTTTATTTATTATTGAGAGAAAGAGACAGAGTATGAGCATGGAAGCACAGAGAGAGAGGAGGAGGAGACACAGACTCCGCGTGCTCCAGACTCTGAGCTGTCAGCACAGAGCCTGACGCGGGGCTCGAAGTCACCAACCGTGAGATCATGACCCGAGCCAAAGTTGGATGCTCAACCAACTGAGCCACCCAGGCGCCCCTTAAATGCTTTTTTAAAGTTTTGAATGTAGCTGATAATTTTAATCGTGCTAAACAAAACAAATAAAAACCCTCATAGGATAAAATTTAATCATCTTAACCATTTTAAGTGTGCAGTTCACATTATTACATAACCAGTCTCAAGAACTTTTTCATCTTGCGCGACTGAAACTCTATACCCATTGAACAACAACTCTGCACTTTCCTCTTCCTCTAGCCCCTACCAACCACCATTCGAATTTTCGTTTCTTTGAAATTGAATACACTAGGTACTTCACATCATTGGAATCATACAATATTTACCTTTTTGTGACTGCCTTATTTCACTTAGCATTATGTACTCAAAGATTATCCATATTGTAGCATGTGTCATAATTACATTTCTTTTTATGGCTAAACAGTATTTTACTGTATATAAACACCACCTTTTGTTTATCCATTCATCCACTGATGGACTGTGTGTTGCTACAACCTCTTGGCTATCGTGATACGTCAATAGTGCTGCTACGAACATGCACATGCAAGTGTGTAAACATCTCTTCTAGATTCTGTGTTCAATTCTTTTGGATATATACCCAGAAGTGGGATTTAGGTCTTCTTCAATGAAATATCTATTCAAATAGAACCCAAAACTCAGACAGGAGCAGGGAAGACAGTCCAGAAAGAAATCTATTTGATCTAAGAATCAAAAACCGATGTCTTTGGTTGTTATAGGAAAGGGTGCCAGAAACAAATCAGAAGGTAGAGTTATAGAAATATGAGAAGAAAATAAACCCATGGATTATGTCAATTGATTTTTGTAGTTTGTTGTTGTTGTTGTCGTTTCTTGTTGTTATTTAAGTTACATGTGATAGCAGATGGCAAGAGGCTGGTGGGCAGCTTGTCTTTCCTGGTCACTATTATAGCCTTGGACCTTGGCATAGCAGCCATAGTAGATGCTCAATAAGTGTCTGTTAAATGGAAGAAGGAAGAGAGGGAGGAAGAAAAGAATGAGAAGGAATGAGAGAGAAGAGGAAATGAGGGAAGAAGGCAAGAAGGAACACACACAACTGAAAAGTGATTTCTCTGCTGAGAACACAGTTGAATGATCTACCTTGTTCAATAAAGCAGATCTGAAGATTTTCGCAATGTTGGAGAATGACCTTTCTTTTTATCATTTATAAGCAGCAGGAATGGAATGAACATTTGAAGAGCAGCTTGGGGATTAATCTTTAGAAAACTGAGATCACTTTAAAGCAGTTTCCATTCACATTTGTAAAAGGAGATTGATTGGAGTCACTCATTTATTTACATGGACATTGAGTTACAGAGAGCCCCTAATCCACTGTCTTTTAATTGAATATGCAGCTGTACTGAGAGATTCTCCATTGGCACTTCCAACATACCTCTTTTAAATTCAAATTGTGAAATATCTCTCTGTTGGAATAATCAGAACTAACATTTATTTAGTGTTGATCATCTGGTGAAGACACCTGTTCTAATCTGTCTTCCTCTCTCTCGCTCACACACATATGATATGTCATTTAATACTCACTAGAACCCAAGACACAACCTAGTTTTACAGAGGAAGAACAAAAGAATGAAAAGATTAAGGAACTTGCTTGGTAAACATAGAATTCAATGTCAGGCCAACTCACTCCAGAGGTTGTGTCTACCCCTTTCCATTTCACTTGCTGCTGATATTTTACGTATTTACGTGCATGTTTGTTTCTACTCCTAGAAAAGTGGTTTTTATTTTTTTTAATTTTTTTTTAATTTTTTTAATGTTTATTTATTTTTGAGACAGAGAGAGAGCATGAACAGGGGAGGGGCAGAGAGAGAGGGAGACACAGAATCTGAAATGGGCTCCAGACTCTGAGCTGTCAGCACAGAGCTCGACACGGGGCTCGAACTCACAGACCGTGAGATCATGACCTGAGCTGAAGTCGATGCTTAACCGACTGAGCCACCCAGGCACCCCAGAAGAGTGGTTTTTAAATGTTGGCAAGTCTGGAAACATTTTTTGGTTGCCACGACTTGAGGATGCTACTATCAGTTAGTGGGTAGAAGTCAGAGATGTTGCCAAACATCTTAAAATGAACAGGAGAGTTCCTCACAACAAGGAATTATCTAGCCAAAAAATATAAAAAATTGCAAGGTTGGGAGACCCAACTCTAGAATATGGACACCAAAGGGCAAGAAGAATTATGCCTTCCTCAAATTTGTGTTGTCTCTGGAGCACAGTTGGATAAAAATAAATGTTTATGGATGAATAAAACAACTCACCAAAGTTCTGAAAGGGAAGGAGTTGCACTTAATAATTAATGAAGCACCACTGAGTCTAACCAGTTAAGTGATAACACCGTCCTAGAAACATAGACGTTCAGATATGTATATGTATGGCAACACACTGCCTTTTTCTGTCTCTTAACTGCATAATTCCATAGTGTGAAATTTTCCCTTGCACAGAAAAAATTCTGAGATATATCTATATCTATATCTATATATATCTATATCTATATCTATATCTATATCTATATCTATAGATCTATAGATCTATATCTATATCTATATCTATATCTATATATATATCTATGGTAGATCACAATGTATGTTTGCATATTTTTAGAAAAAAAGGTAAGCAACATATTAAACATGGTAGAGTTTTATAAATGTGACAAATAGATGGAAATGTGATAATCAGGTGCTTTAAGAATTTACCAGTTGCAGGGGCGCCTGGGTGGGGCAGTTGGTTAAGCGTCCGACTTCAGCCAGGTCACGATCTCAAGGTCTGTGAGTTCGAGCCCCGCCTCAGGCTCTGGGCTGATGGCTCAGAGCCTGTAGCCTGCTTCCGATTCTGTGTCTCCCTCTCTCTCTGCCCCTCCCCCATTCATGCTCTCTCTCTCTCTGTCCCAAAAATAAATAAAAGTTGAAAAAAAATTAAAAAATAAATAAATAAATAATAAAAATTAAAAAAAAAGAATTTACCAGTTGCAAGGGAAATATAACATTTATAAAATTCTACAATGAAAGAATTTTGTAACTAACATATTTGGGCTAATAGCACTACATATCATAAGAAGGAGATAAAATCTTCCTCCGATAACTTAGGAAATTTGCTCTTGTAAAGTCTTTGTGCTTATAAGACAATAGACACAACTATGAGTCCTTAGGGTACCCCGATCTGAAGGTCAGGTTTCTTGGTGTCTAACCGATCAACACAGAACCTTCACTAGCTCGGAGATAATAGCATCTTCTCTCTTCTTTGCTTTTACTGTCTACTGGGAAGGTGCCCTGCCTGCTCTCTCCGTGGGAATGCTAAAATAAAAGTGCTACACAAAAGAGTAATGACTTCAAACGGATATCATCTCTCTTTCATGGACTTTTGGAAAACAGGCCGCCAAGATACACTTGTGAACTAGCTCCCTGAGGGACAGAAGTCGAAGATGTTCAGACAATGCTAGTAAGGTACCACTTGATTTAACAGGAGCCGGGACTCTTGGAAGCCTTTAGTGCCCTGCCAGGATGCTTCCTGCAACTGTAGAGTCTCTTAGGTTCAGAGCCTCTTTCTTTTTTAAATCTAACAGCAGTATTTCCTCACAAATCTTCTAGCCTGTTCGGTCTTTATAGGATGGTGAATAGGATTTTCCCTGTTTTCCTGGCATCAGGACCTAGGGCTCAAATTTGGGGGCAAAGGGGGCCACAGGGAGTCATAGATGCCAAAAACAGGAAACCCCCAACCTATTATAATCAGATCCTTACCCAACCTCAGTGAGGATATAAGCAGGACCCTAGGAGGGAGAATTTTTCTCTGGAATAACACATCACTAACAAACACACACAAAAAGTACTGAAACATATTATGAGGAACTGAAGGGTTTGCAATTCTCCTATACTAAGCTAATAAGACACTATGTTACCTCCTGTCTCTGAAATTCTGAAAATACCCAAGACAAAGAAGTGTCCTCTTATCACATGGACTGACAGCTCTTCAAAGGACCCCATGAAGCCATCATGGGACTCACCCGGACACCTTTCGCAATTAGTCCTGAATGGAACCATGGAAGTATCTCTTGAAGGATCTGTAGTCCCAGGGACGAGTTTCACCTTCAAAAGTCACTGAAAACACAGGTTCAAATCCCAAGCCCACACGATTAGCTTTTCTCTCACATTCCCCACTGTGACATTTTCATAGGAGCATGCCCTTCTCAGAGATCCCTTTGTCACACTTGATTGTATTCAGGTTTACCTATGCGATTTTTTTAAATTAAAAACAAAATCTTGGTGGTTTTGGGGGAGGTGTTGTGGGGTTTTTTTAGTGCTCTTGAAAGAGCACTTTCATGAGAATGGTTACTATTTCTAGTTAAAGAGAAGGACAGCAATAATCAAAGGACCACATAGGATCATAACATCTTTTCTATGTGTCTTATGCAATTGTTTTCATGATAATGCTTTAAAACTGATTCGTAATGGTGCCTTTCATATCAAGGATTTACATGACTTATTGCCTTCAAGTATAGTCTGTTTCCTAACCAGAATGAATCCCAAGTAAGTGTGCAGCTAACCGTCTTCAATGCCCCAGGTTCAGTCCAAACCCCACCATCACTTAGTAGACCACTGCAACAGCCTTCACACGCTATTTCCACACTTTCTGTAGCTGATTCAGTCTCTAGATGGCAGCCATGTTGTTCTGGTCACCCAGAACCCTTTAAAGGTTCTTGTTTGAAACGCTTTAAAGAACTTTAACTTTTTCTAAGATAAAATCCAAATTAAAAAATATGATTTACAACGTGTTTCAAGACCTGCCCCTTCTCCACTCGTACTTCACCCTCCACCATACCCACACACTTGGCTGAGCCACACTGGTCATCTTTTGATTCTTCCAGTTCCCCAAAAGACCTCTGCACCTGCTGTTTTCTGTGTAGGATAGTCTTCTGTATGCTTTTCGGCGAAGTCACATTAATCTTTCATATTGGAACATACATGCAACTTCTTCCAAAAGTTCTGCCTTGACCAATCCACCTAAACTACCTGTGCCATAGTGTCCTCTTCCAAAATGCCCTGAATTTCCTTTTGATGGCACTTCTAATTACAAATTTAAGAGTTATAAAAACTGTTTAAAACATTGTTAAGATTCTAATTCCCCTGCTAGAGTTATCCTAAGTGCTTTCTCAATTCCTGGTGCATTATAAATGCACAGTACATATTTGTTAAGTATGTGAAAACATGGTCAAAATCAACAAATATGTGATGTAACTTGTTCCGATAATGCTGAAATGGAGTTAACACATTCCAGTGCCAGAAATATGTAAAAAGTATAATTTTTTGAATGATTTTTCAACTGCCAGGCATTCCAGGCTTTCACTTTAAAATATATATAAACACAGATTACATGCTATCAGAGCTTTCATAAAATGATAATCCCAAACGATCAGTTGGGTGACGTGTCCGCACAAAGCCTGGTTCCCTGAAATTCGAGATCCCGATGAATCTTTGGATGGGAAGCAATGGAATATAATGAGAGGAGTCTCTGATACTCCAGTGGGGCCATGCAGGGTCTGAATGAGGCTGGTTGGAAGCTGATTGTGGAGAAAAGTGTAGGCTGAGCAGATCTGACTGGACACATACGATGCAGGAGGCATATTTAGCCAGACACTAGATGGAAGCCTAAGGATTCATCATAAATGTTGTGGCAGAGAATGCTAATGTTGAGTAAACAAAGGCAAAAGCCTAGACCGCATTCAGCAGGTCTGCTGGCACAGCACTTACTAGGAGAAATTAAAAGGAGCAAAAGCATTAGCAGGAGGGTGGGTCCCCGGTTGCTATCTTACAATTAGCAGAACTAGCATCAGACTCTAAAAAAGGAACACTAAACTTTGGCCCCTGAAGTTGTGAAGCACCAGCTTCTTCTCTCTGATGTGATCAGAGGTTGGAACCAACATCGGCAGCATGTGGCACGACTTTGGTTCCAGTCTAATTCCACAGGTTCAGCCTGTGTGGTTGCCGTGATCCCAGCTCCTACCATGGTGAAATCAGTGGGCTGGATGCAACCCTTGTGGATATAATTCACGTGAACTAGTGGACGCATAACTTAATTCAGCACCTCAAAAATTCTTCCACGATTGAGAGACTTTAACAACTACCATAGATAGTAACCATGATCCTTTTCTGGGTGGCTAATCTGGAAAGAGTCCATCTTGGACAAATTAGTCCTTGCCTCTCAACTTTCGGCCATCAATGGCCGTGCATTCCCTCTTCTTTCTAGACACACAACCAGATGTCCTCGGGATCCATGAGGTTATTTGTGGCCATGTTACTGAGTTCTGGCCAAGAAAATATTGACAGAAGTGTCATACATGATTTCTAGGTCTGATTTCTACAGACTCTTGGCTATTGCTCTACCTCTCCTCATTGTCTGCTGATTGTGTGGGATCAAGTGGAAAATTCTAATGTCTTAAAAGGTAAAGGAGCCATATAATGGAAAGATCCTTGTCTTAGAATGACTGTATAAAGCTATGTCCCCTGCTAACACACATTGGACTTGATACGCGCAAGAAATAAAGCTGGGATTTATTCAACCATTGAGATTTAGAGAGTGATATATTACAGCAACTAATGTTATATAACCTAATAAGTATATAAAGTAAGAATTAGGTAGTCAAAGATAACTAGAGGGCTAGATGGAAAATGAAACACATGAAATCGAAGCTTACTTTTTGCAGATGAGCAGATCCTATGGGACAACAAAGTACTATGCCAATTGCCCCTTTGGTCTTTGTTTCCTGAAGTTAGGAATATATATTCTCACATTGAAAATCTGCTTCTGTAACCTTATATATTTTATGGAATTGAGCGGTGAACTATCTCTCTCTTCTCTCTTTCCTTCCAACGCCAGTCAACACTGATATTTGCAAATGCTCCTGAGTACGTTCAACTTACGTTGCTGAAACCTCTCCTATGAGTTAGCACTGCTCCGCGCTGAGGCTGCAAACCTCAGGAAGATTTGTTCTCTGCCTTCAAAGCATTAGGAAGGAAGCATGAGATACAGATGTTGAAACAACACCAACATAAGTGCTAGAGTGGAGATGCATACAAGGCAAAAAAAAAAAAAAAAAGCGAGAACCTGATTAGTTTCTTTGAGGAGGTGGCATGGGCTGGGGTATGAGAAGTTGCAAAGAATAAGAACGATTTGGCCAAGGTGAGAAAAAAAATGTGCATGTGTTCCTGGGGCCTGGAAGGGAATGACATGAGAGAGAGGGAATAAGGTGGACTAAGGGGCCAAGATGGGAAATGTGATGGCCTTTTGTAGGAAATGAAAGATGTTTTGTAAGGCTAGAGCTTAAGGTGCAAATATGATAGAAAGCAGGGAAGCGTTGGTCTCTTTTTTTCTTTGAGTTCCTTACTTCCAGTGACCATAGCCTTCATCTTCTCTTAGCCAAACATTTCCATGCTTCTACTTCAAGTTTGTCATCACAAGCGATGTGCCATTTCTGGCCTCTACTATAAGCCATTCACTGTCTCATTATCACCTCTAATCTCTCCAGTTCCCCCTACTCAACTGCTCTGACCCCAGCAATTCATCAACTTCATTCTGACCTTAATTCCAGTGTTCCCTCTTTTTGTCATTTTATCAACCACCTCTCTCAGATTTTCACTTCCTAGTGACCCTGTTTAGATTTTATCATCTATTATTAGACTTAGTCGTAGATCCTTCTCTTTATTTATTTACCCTTCCTAGGTTGTCACATTCATTCCTTTTGCTTTGAATGGCAAATATATACATATAATCCATAATACAAAGAAATCACTCTAACTTCCCAGGAACTCTTCCTTGTATATTCAGTTAATACCTCCCAAATCTAGAAGCTTTGCTTGATTCTTATTTTCTCCTTCCCCATACCCAGCCATTAACAAGATTTAGCTACTCCATTTTAAAAACAAATTTGAAATCCAAACTTCGTTGTCCATAACAATAACTATTGCTATACTAATCTGTATAACTCTGTTTATCTCTCTGACATAATAGTCTTCAACTCAGTATCCGCACTCCAACCTCACTGCCTTTCTCTGTGTTCCTCACACTTGCCAAGTTTGTCTATCCCTTAGGACCTTGGCAATATCACTCCCTCACTAAGAATGCTTTTCTCAGGGCTTTTGGCTCTTTTCATTTACTCAGGTGTCAAATTAAAAGCTATCTTCTGTTTGATGCCTTCCCACCTTATTACAGAGGAACCATTTAGTTTATATCAATTACATCATTCTATTTTAATTTTCCACGTGGAATTTACTGCTGTGTGTGTGTGTGTGTGCGCGCATGCTTGTGCGTGTTTATTGTTGTCTGTCACCTAGAATGCAAATTTCATAAGCGTAAGACCTTCCCTATTTGTTCTTTTCAGTATCTCTGGTGTCTAGAATATTTCCCGCTGATACTCAATAAATATTTGTTGAATAAATATATGAAACTATGTCAGTGAACTTTGTTCCTACCCAGCTGACAGTGGAGATCTAACATCAGGCTGAGGAATTTGGACTTTATCCCGCAGATGGTGGGAGTTTAAAAGAGTTGTAATCCAGAGAGTGACATGATAAGGCTGCATTTTAAAATTTTACTCTGGGAGCTGAATGGAAGATAGATTGCAGAAAGCAGAGCTGGAGGCACGGTCATTAGTTAGGAGATGATAATAATAGCCCAGACAAAAGATTAAACAATGGGAATATCAGTGAGAAAAGGAATAAGTGGGATGTAATGAGAGTGGCTGAGAAAGGAGAAACAATATGACTGAAGGACTTATGGATGTGGTGAATAACGGAGAGGAAAGAAGGCAAAATGAAGCCCAGGATTTTTCCTTAGGTAATTATAGATACAGGTGTGCTGGGTGGTAAACAGGTTCAAAAGAAGAAAATAATGGTTTCAACTTGAACGGTCTGAGTTGAAAGTCCTGGTAGGATGTGTAGTTTGAAGTGGCAAGAGGCAGTTAAATATATGAAGTTGGAACTGAGAAAATAGGTAAGAACTGAAGGTAAAAATTTGTGAGTCATCTGCACATAGATGGTAATGAAGTACTGGGCAAGGATGAGGTCAGCCAGAAAGAGTAAAAACCTTGACTCATGAAGAACAACATGTCAGAGTCACCTGTGGCACTTTTTCAAATTAGACACAATCTCCCTTCTCCAACTTAATTTTAGAAATGTGATCTTGCTACTGAGTATTGGGGTCCTTGGTATGCTGGGCTTGAAACATGCATGAGAACCATTGGGTTGGGAATGATGCATGGTGACCAAGCAAAGAATCCTGGAAGACAAAACAATTTTAAGAGTTGTCCCACAAAGAGGGACTTAGAAAGGATATTGAGACATATCACTGCAAGATGTAGGAGAATAAACACAAGCAGAACCAATAAACAAAAACAAAACAAACAAAAAACAGAGAAGTGTCCCTGAAACTATGGGTCTTGAGGGGTTCAAGAAACAAGAGTGGTCAACAGCACAGATAGCACTAAATCAAGCAACGCAAACATTTAGGAGTCACTACTGAAATTGACAATTGACTCGTTTATGATCTTGGGGAGACTAACCAGATTTTATGGTGAATTTATTAGAGTAGAAAGTAAAGAACTAGAAAAAGGGGATTGTAATTTATAACTCTTTTAAGAAGCTTGGGCTGTGAGAAGTATGGATGATAAAGCAGAGAAGATCCAAGTATGATAAAAAGAAGTTTTAATAACAATCTATAGAAAGAGAAATTAAGAAAACAATCCCACTTGTAATTGTTACAAAAGTCATAAAATTCCTGGGAATAAATTTAACTAAGGAAGTGAAAGACCTGTACACTGAAATCTATAAGACATTGATGAAAGAAATGGAAGAACACACAAATAAATGGAGAGATAGTCTGTGCTTATGTGTTGAAAGAATTGAAATTGTTGAAATGTTCACACCACCCAAAGCAACCCACAGATTCAATGCAATCCTTATCAAAATTCCAATGGCATTTTTCATGGAAATAGAACAAACACTCCTAAAACTTGTACAGAACAACAAAAGACCTCAAATAGCCAAGGCAATCTTGAAAAAGAGTAAAGCTGGGGGTATCACACTACCTGATTTCAAACTATATTACAAAGCTACGGTAATCAAAACGCTATGATATTGACATAAAACAGACACATAGACCATATAATCATGGGCTCTGTATTCTGTTCCATTGATCTGTGTGTCTATTTTTGCACCCTGTTTTGCACCCTATACTGTTTTGATTTGTAATTTATCTTAATATCTGGGATATTAAGAGCTTTGTAATTTATCTTAATATCTGGGATTGTGATATCTCCAGCTTTGTTCTTTTGTGGTTCCATATAAATTTTGGGATTCTTTGTTGTAGTTTTGTGAAAAATACTGTTGGTGTTTTTATAAAAATTGCATTAAAACTATAGGTTGGTTTGGGTAGTAAGGACAGTTTGACAATATTTATTTTTCCAATCCATGAGCATGGAATACATTTCTATTTGTGTGTGTCATCTTCAATTTCTTTCATCAAAGTTTTGTGGTTTTCAGAGTACAGGTCTTTCACCTTGGTTAAATTTACTCTTAGATATTTTATTATTTTTGATGCAATTATAAAAAGGACTTTTTTCTTAACTTCTCTAGACTGCAATTTCATTATTAGTATATATAAATTCAATGGATTTCTATATATTGATTTTGTATTCTGCAACCTTACTGAATTCATTTATCAGTTCTAGTAGTTTCTTGAAGAAATCTTTAGAATTTTCTATATATAGTATCCTGTCATCTGCAAATAGTGAATACTTTGCTCCTTATTTACTAATTCAGATGCCTTTCATTTATTTTTCTTGTCTGCTTACTATGGCTAGGACTTTCAGGACTATGTTGAATAAAAATGGTGAGAATGAACATCTTGTCTTGCTCCTGATTTTAGGGGATAAAGGAGATGAGAATATGCAACGGGGAAAAGACCATCTCTTTAATAAATGGTGTTGGAAATTGGACAGCTACATGCAAAAGAGTGAAATTGGACCACTTTTTTACACGATATACAAAAATAAACTAAAAATGAATACAAGACCTAAATATGAGACTTGAAACCATAAAAATCCTAGAAGAAACACAGGCAGTAATTTCTCTGATATTGACTGTAGCAACATTCTTCTCGGTATATCTCCTGAGGGAGAAAAAAGTAAAAATAAACTATTACGACTACATCAAAGGAAAAACTTTTGCACAGCAAAAGATGCCATTGAGAAAACAAAGAGACAACTTATTGAATGGAAGAAGATATTTGCAAATGATATATCTCATAGAGGGTTATACAACTCAACACCAAAAAACAAACAAACAAAAAAAGCAATCCAATTAAAAATGGGCAGAGGACATGAACAGACATTTTTCCAAAGAAGACATACAGATGGCAGACACATGAAAAGATGCTCCACATCACTCATCATCAGGGAAATGCAAATAAAACCACAATGAGTGATCTCTTCACACCTGTTAGAATGGCTAAAAAACACAAGAAATGTGTTGGCACGGTTGTAGAGAAAAAGGAATCTTTGTGCACTGTTGGTAGGAATGTAGATTGGTATAGTCACTGTAGAAAACAGTATGGAAGTTCCTCAAAAAATTAAAAATAGAAGGGCACCTGGGTGGCTCAGTCAGTTAAACATCCAGCTTCAGCTCAGGTCATGATCTCACGGTTCGTGAATTCGAGCCCCACATCTGGCTCTGTGCTGACAGTTCAGAGCCTGGAGCCTGAATCGGATTCTGTGTGTCTCTCTCTCACTGCCCCTCCCCTGCTCACACCCTCTTTCTATCTCTCTCCCAGTCTCTTAAAAATAAATAAACATTAAAAAATAAATCAAAATAGAATTACCATATGATCTGGAAATTCTAGTACTGAATATTTACCTATGGAATATGAAAATGCTAACTTGAAAGGATATATGCAACCCTATGTTCATTGCACTATTATTTACAATAGCCAAATTATGGAAGCAACCCATGTCCATTGATAGATAAGGTAAAGAAGATGTGGTATATATGCATATATAGAACGGAATATTACTCAGCCATAAAAAAGAATGAAATCTTGCCATTTGCAACAACATGGATGGATCTAGAGGGTACAATGCCTAGTGAATAAGTCAGTCAAATAAAGACAAATACCCTATGATTTCACTCATATGTGGAATTTAAGAAACAAAACAAACAAACAAAAAAAGAGAAAAACCAAAAACAGGTTTTTAACCATGGAGAACAAATTGATAGTTAACAGAGGGAAGGTGCATGGGGGGATGGGTGAAATAGGTGAAGGGGATTAAGACTACACTTACCATGATGAGCACTGAGTAATGTATAGAATTTTTGAATCACTACATTGTACACCTGAAATTAATATAACTCTGTATATTAACTATATGTTAACTAACTAAAGACATAACAGAGGCACTAAACTGGAGGAAAGACAATTAATTCAGGTTGAGATATGTTGAAATTGTGATTCAAAATAACTTTGCAGGTGGATATTCAAGAAAATATATAAAATAAGTTCAACAAAAAGAGCTGGGTAGTTAGGTATATTGGAGACTCCTTGGGAAATGGTCTTTAATAAATCATGTTGTTCAGTAAAAGGCATCTAGAGTGAACAGAGAAGCAGATATTATTAGGTTGCAAATCAGGGAACTTTATCTGAAAAGCAGTCAAAGGAAGAGGCATCTGTAAAGAAGACTGGAGAGCTATAAGCAGAAAAGAAGGGAGGAAATTAGGATAGATACCAATTAAAAAGTTTAAGGCCCAGGGTAACTGACAGAATTGGTGGTCAATGTGTATTAAGTTCAGCTGACTTAGGAACAAAAAGTAGGATAGAGAAGGCCCAAAAGACCAGGAAGATCAAGTTATATATGAGTTCAGGATTATCTGTTTAGCACATTGGAGATCATTGGTATCTTATCGGTCAGTTTTTTAAAGTTGCGGTCCAGATGGAAACAAAATTTCAGTGGGATGAAAATCAAAAGGATGGTGTGGAAACCTTAAGATAAAATGTGCTGAATAATCTGTCTGGACGTTGTTTATAATGTTGTGCTTTTCTGACTCCTGAAATATTTTAACAAACTCATTAGTTAATACTCGGGGTTTATTTGATAATTTATAATAATACACATTTCATGCCTTCACATTTCTCCAATGACTGTTTGGTAAGTAGATCAGTGGAATGTGGAATAGGCTTCTAATACAAGTCTACTGTGATAGACCTGGGTAGATGGTGCCTCATGAAACCCTGAACATGGATGGCCACCTTGTAGTCATTCCTGATTTACTTTTTCAAGTAACGATTTTTTAAAAATATTAAATGAGACAATATTTTTTGAGGACTTACTGCCCAACAAACATCTTAGAACTTTCTTCGTGAACAGTAGGAATTGGCAATAGACAATATCATTTACAATTTTGCTGAAATTTCTAAATGCAGTGAGAATCAGTTAATTCTAACAGTTTTGCTAGTCTTGTATTTCTTTGACCTTCTAACCAGAAAAACCTCAGCTCTCCTTTGGGGACACCATCCTTTCCATTTCTTAGCATCAGCTGTTGGCTGGGATGCAAATACTGACTAGGGTAGGGGCTGTCCTCCAGGTTTGTCCAACCCCAGCTCCCATTCCCCTGTCATCACATTAAGTATTTCGTATTTCCCAAGTTGTTCTAATCATAGTGAATCTGTGTTTTTGTTCTACAGCAACTAGGAATTGATGCTCTCTTATCCTGTTGGAGTTGAATTTAGGAGAATGGGTATTAGGGAGCCACTGTTTGCTTCTTCCTGCCCAAGGATGAGCATGACACTTGGAGGAGAGCAGACACAACCTGAACCAAACTTCATCCCAATTAGCATCATTTTTAACCCTAGGTTTTCCAATTACCTTAGTCAATAAATGGTCTTTTTTTTTTCTGTTTGAGTTTATGTTCCTGCAATTGATGAAGGGGTGAATAAATATTCAATGTCCCTCATTTTGAAAAAAAATTAATATATATGTATAGCACCACAGTGAAGTTCTTGAAATTCTAAAAGCATGCATTTATGAAATTTACCAGGAACTTTTTTAGTAGGCATTTTTGGAGGGAGAAATTAGGTGAAGTAAATAATAAAACTTCTCTGGAGTTCAAGTTTAGATATATACTAAATTTTGGTAGGCATCCTATCAGACTTTGGTATACATTCTGACCAAAATACATATCAGTGGGTATGTCAGTGCATGGAGCTGATGATGCCGTGTCAGGAGTTTCCTTTACCTTGCTCAAGTGTATATGTATTTCATCGTCTTGCCTGTTTTGAAAAGAAATATGCAATTGGTCAAACAAAAACTGAAGAAAAGAATTAGGAAGAATCACCATCTACAGTGCCAAAGAGTTATTAAACATCGTTAGTAGAGAGACAGGTGATATTTCAAGACTTACTCTACGGCAATCAAGTTCAATCACAGCTTAGTGGCCCGTAGTCCATCGGTGGAATTGTTCCAGATACCAGACATAATCTTGAACTTTTCTTGTAAAGGACCAGAGAGTAAATATGTGAGCCTTTGTGGGCTACACAGCCTCTGTTGCCATGATACAATTGTGCCTCTGTGGCATGAATGGAACCATAGACTACAGAAAAGGCAATATGTAAGTGATGAGCAAAGACAATATGTACATACAGACACTTTGAAAATGAATGGGATGGCTGTGTTCCAAAAGAACTTTATGGACACTGGAAATTTAATTTTATATATTACTCACATTGCATGAAATGCTCTTTTTCTTTTGATTTTTTTTTTCTTAGTCACCTAACAACGTAGAAAATATTGGCTTACCCACAAGACCCCGGCAGTGGGACACTTTGGCCCACAGACAGTATTACTCATTTGTTTTTAATTTCACTACGAGAGAATAAGAGAGAAGTAAAAATTGGTGAACTTTATAAGCTGGAAGAAACATTAGATATTGTTGTTAGGGAAGAATAGAATCAATCTACACGCAGATACTACGCATTCTCAGCTGTGTTTCAATGTTTTAGAAGTGTGACTCAGAGGGGAATTAACCCAAATATCGAAAGATGTGTTGACAAATGGACACAAATAGGGAAAATGTCAAGAGACTATGAATTATTATTTTTGGTTGGTAAGCATTTGAGAAAGGCACAAAACCATGAAAAACAATTTTCTCATGTGAGTTCAAAAGTGAAATATTATTTTGGTAGATGTTGGATCAAATGGCAAGAGACTATTTTATTGGTGGCCGTTACTTCAGTACAATATCAAAAAAAATACAGATTAGTGGCAGATTATACCTTTCTAAAGTATCATCTGCCTTAAGTAGGATCATTGGGAATAGTTTTAACAGCGGAATTTCCCAAGTGGTCTTTCCTGTCTCCCACTTTTCAGGGACAGAGGAGGGGATGTATTACAAACTTTAACCTCTAAAGTAAAAAATCACAGTGTTAAATAAGGGTAGAGTTCAAATTTCAGAAGATTTACTGGTTAAAAAAAGCCAAAAAACAAAAAACAAAATGAAAACAGAACTAAACAAAACAAAAAAAACCCACAATGAAAGGAACCCTTTTTGAAACTGACAAACAGAAGTATCTCCTCTTGTTAAATGTAAATTTAACAAGAGGAGATACTTGTTAAATTTACCTTTGGATTTAAAAACAGAAAATGCCAGGAAAAGAGCAACTGAACATCCAATGAAAGAAGTTATTGTTTCAGAAGCTGGGAAGCTCACATTCTTGAAATTCTTCTCTAGATACACAAGACCCTTGAGACATCATTTTGCTGCCTCCAAACTATCATGGGTTTTAAATAAAACCCAGAGATACCTTTAAAGCACATCCTTAGAATATTCATATATAAACATAATATTCCCAGATCTATGTGATGTATATGCATATGTAATTAGGAATAAATTTTTATTTACATTTATATTTGAAATGAGAAGAAATGAACCTCCAGATTTTCTAAGACCAGAAATGCCCCCAGTCTCCAAAAAGAAATCAACAATATGATTTATTGTTTACTTTAGGAAAAGATTGCAAAATTCTGCAGGTGCTGAGGGGCAAGCACATAAAAAGGGGGAAAAAAGCATTATATATTAAAAATGTTTAAGCGAAAAAGTGAATAATAATTGCCTTATAGAATGACACTCAAATTTAAGGTATCTGTGGAATGTATTAAAATTCGATTTTAGGGTGCCTGGGTGGCTCAGTCGGTTAAGCGTCTGACTTCGGCTCAGGTCATGATCTCACGGTTCATGAGTTCAAGCCCCATGTCCGGCTCTGTGCTGACAGCTCAGAGCCTGGATCCTGCTTCAGATTCTGTGTTCCTCTCTCTCTCTCTGCCCTTCCCCCATTCACTGTCTGTCTCTCTGCGTCTTTCAAAAATGAATAAACGTTTAAAAAAAATTAAAACGATTTGATTTAATCAGGTAGTAAATATATGTATAACTCAGGGATATATAACTTCATGGTGGCCCTCAGTTCATCGATCAGCACAGATATAAAAGTGTACGATTATGCAAACATAGAATAGGGTGATGATAAGTCAAATACATGGTCCTGCAAAGGACAATAGAAATTCGGAGGAAAGAATCAGTGTGGGCTGTTAAATAAGATATCACTGAAGCAATGTATTCAGGCAGACTGGCTGGGTGGGTGGAGTGTAGAGGGCCCTGGGCTGAAATTTTGAAAAGGCTTTCCAGGCAAGAAGAAACCTGTGAAGCAGGACCTGACGGGGGGGGGGGGGGGGGGGGGGGGGGGGGGGGGGGGGGGGGGGGGTCTGTGACTAAAGAAAACTAGCTGGTGTGGCAGTTTCAGGGACCTGCAGAAAGAGACAAAAATCAGTGTAAATGTTATGTTCAACCAACGGTCTCATGGGGTGTGACCATACCTCCTCCTAATTTTTCATTCCACTGTCCTGTTACCATTCTATAGGGTTTTGTTTTTTTTTTTCCTCTGCCCGGGGCTGTGTCTTGAGCTGTGAGATGACTAAGCTAATAAGAAATTTGATGGATCCCTAAGCCACCAAACAGAATATTGATTTAGAAATTAGAATGTCCAGGGGCGCCTGGGTGGCGCAGTCGGTTAAGCGTCCGACTTCAGCCAGGTCACGATCTCGCGGTCCGGGAGTTCGAGCCCCGCGTCGGGCTCTGGGCTGATGGCTCAGAGCCTGGAGCCTGTTTCCGATTCTGTGTCTCCCTCTCTCTCTGACCCTCCCCCGTTCATGCTCTGTCTCTCTCTGTCCCAAAAATAAATAAAAAAACTTTGAAAAAAAAAAAAAGAAATTAGAATGTCCAGATGTGTTTGGTAAGTAAAACTCCAGACTTGATTTCAAGTCGACTTCTCTCACCTCCCCCAGCTGGCAACTGCTGCAGATAGGAAGTCAAGGCAGAGTGTGTTTAGGGGGAAGGTCTTCGTTGTCTCCCCCCACCCCTCTCTGTCTCTCTTCCCCCGTCTTACCAAGAGGGGCTTCTGATTCCAAACCCTGCTCCAGCATTGAGGTGGGGTAGGATCCGGGGAAGGGATAAGAAGAGGCAGCTCTCACCTGACTTTCATTGTTGCAAGATGGCTCTGTGCCCTCTGGGCCTGGCAGGTGATTCAAGCTGCCTCTTACCTTGTAAGGACCTATCCAGGTTGTTTGGAGGCCCGCACAGCAAACCAGGGATTCTGCTTCAGTGATGCAGCCTACCAGTTTCACTTTGCCCTGGTGACTGTCCACCCCGCTGCACTGATGGAGCCCATCAATTTCACCTCGCCCTGGTGACTGTCTATCCCTCACAGACTCTCTTGGTTTGGTCTCATTGTTCCAGTTGCTCATGCTGCAGGACGCTCATTTTAAGGGAGTCACCAAAAGTAACTCAGAGGTTTAGAGGAAATACAATTGCATCCTTAACCTTTCTCCACCCTGGGCAGGTTCCTCCAGCCCAAAAGGGTCCTCAGGACGTCGTAGGTCTATGTTAAGCCTCCAACCCTTAAGTAAGTTATATATTTAGAATGTGTCATAATATCTGACATATTTAAAAGCACATCATAATTTATTTTTTAAAAATATTTTCAATGTTTATTTTTGATAGCACGAGACAGAGTGCTAGCAGGGAGGGAACAGAGGGAGGGGGCAGAGAATCCAAAGCCAAAGTGGGCTCTGTGCTGACAACAGAGAGCCTGATGTGGAGTTCAAACTCAACGAACCATGAGACCGAACCATGTGACCTGAGCCGAAGTTGGATGCTTAGCCAACTAAACCACCTAAGTGCCCAGAAGCACATCTTATTTTAAATGCCATTGTTTTTATATTTCATTGCTGCATCTAGACCTTTGAGAGTGAGAAAAACAATTCTTGGAAATTGACTGGGTTCATCATGGTGATCTGAATGAGTCTATGCCTGTGCATTAAGATCACACATGCACACACACACACACACACACACACACCCTGGAAAAACACTTAGGGGCTTTCCCTAATAGATTCAACCTGATGCAGGACAAAAGTTGTTAAGATTGTTGTGCTATGATGAGGCATATAAAACCTCTTCTCAAAACAGGGTTTTCAATGTCCAAAATAAAATCCAAAGGCTTCCTCAAAACATCAATGCTACTGAACTTCAGTTTGTTATCAAATTATTAAAAAGTGATATAATAAGGTACGCATTTCCTTTTAACATAACAAGAACCAGTGGTGGGCCCAAGAATATCATATTTTTGAAACAGTGGTGGGCGTGAACAGTAGGTCACAATATCTCTACAGCTGAGATGTGAGATTTGTGATCTCTGCTGGTGACACAGCAGCGGTGTTGTGAATATGGCTGTGGTCTGTGTCCTCAATTCCTAGTTCAGTAAAGTGCTAAATCTCAGTTAAAGAATACGAAAAATAAAGGTTTCTGCATTCCACCCCTGGTCAAAAGCAATCTATTCGCATATTGTCGCTACTCCTTTCAATGAAATATTGTCAATGGCTTTTTTGAGGCAGATTAGCCCATGGAGTTCAATGAAAGATTTACCCTTTCCTTCAATCACCCCTCCTATTGATTCCCCCACCCCGGCTCCTCCTCTGGGAGGTTTCCACAGGCTGCTTACAGGGCTCGGTCCACCAGCAAGGCGTGATCCCTGGCTACTGAAAAATATTGCCATTTCGCGGAGCAGAAGTTTACTTTTTCTTGGAAATTTCCTGCTCAACGGGGCATCATCCACACTGGTTGTGACTGTTGAACAGCAGGAAGGTACTATCAGGATCAACAGTTTTCCTTTCCCCTAATAAGATGATGATGGCATCACAAATAAAACGCCTCCCTTCTCTCTGGAAGCGCAGGCTTCCTGATGGGATTTCTACTTTGCCTCTTCAGCAGTGTGAAATGACCCAGGGAAAGACTTAATAAGTAGATGTCAGCCACAGAGTAAGCAGGAAAAAATGATAAATGGACCACTGGACAACCTTATCACGACACAGTTTGGCCGTGCACTTTGCATTCGATTCTATAGTTTTTCTGTGTTAAATACGGTCAGGGATTCCCGCGCAGTTTCAGCCTGAAGCTATTACTTCTAATAATTGAGACTGATGAAAGGTCATGGTATTTTTACAGCTTAGCTGTGACATGCAATATATCACTTTGCTTCTGTCAAAGAAAATATTATACACTTCATTGGCAAAAGGTTTGATCCTGAGTTTTTCCTCTCCACACTGTCTGCAACGTATTTGCTCGGGCTTCCGATAAATTTCACATTTAAAATGTTCCAGAAAAGTGCCTCGTGCTAGAGTAAGATCATCCAGGTATAAAGCAGATGTTTCGGGATCATTAGGAAATTAATTACATAAAATGATCGACATGTTGCTATCGGAACAGTAGAGTTACCCACGCGTTTTCTTGTTTGAATACAATGCCACAGGTCCTTTGGGAAAAACTTCTTATTGTACTAAAATAGGAAAAGTCATTTAGAATGAAACCCAACCATCCAGCAAGTTGTGCGTTCATGGGATTTCAACTCTATGGTAGTTACTTCCTTTTCCTAGTTATGTTTAAAATACTGGTAGTTTCTCAATTTTTATGTTAAGAGCTGGCACCCAGCCATGAGCATTTGGGGATTTTTTTTTAATTCGCAAAATATTTGAGTATTTTTTTGAATGAATAAAATCTATAATAAAGATAGTTTGTTTTATGATAAAAGAAACCGCACATAGTAACATCCAGGAAATCTGTTCAAGGAGATATTAAAAGGAAATTCACTGCGTAAAATTCTTTATAAACTGGCCGTACAGAAAACTGAAAGTAGTGACATAAGCCTGGAACCTAAGAATTTCCCAAGTCTTTTAGTTTTTATTTTTACTTATTTTTAATATTTATTTATTTTTAAGAGAGAGAGAGAGAGAGAGACAGAGTGCAAGCGGGAGAGGGGCAGAGAGAGAGGGAGACACAGACTCGAAGCAGGCTCCAGGCTCTGAGCTGTCAGCACAGAGCCCGACACAGGGCTGAAACCCACAAACCGTGAGGTCATGACCTGAGCTGACGTTGGACACTTTACAGACTGAGCCACCCAGGCGCCCCGCTGATCCAAAGTCTTAAAAGTGACAAGAGAAACTGACAATAAGGATCAAAGTAAAAATAAATACATTTCACCGCACAGAAATACTGGGTTTAATAAATCCTAGAATTATTTGTTTACGAAAATTTGGGCAAGTGCCTTAAATTTAAATTCAAAAAATCGGTTAGAAGTTAAAAAAAAAAACCTAATGTATATCACCAGACATAGAATACTCTAATTAAGCATCTAGGACCTGTTACAACAGTGGACATGGCTGGCTGCTGGCTGTATTCTCCTGAATCAATCCTAGGGAAACTACAGAAACTCCCAGAAAAGGCCTGAGTGAGGGAAACGAACACAAATTAAGAAAACAAACCAAACAAACATGTAGAGAGTGCAAATCACCAAGAACTAATGCCTGTGTGGGCAGGGTCTCGATCCTTTTGCGGTCAGGGCACAGGGCGCTGGAAGGCAGGTCAGGGAGAATAGGTTGGAGAAAAGCTTTTCAGTTCTGCTTTGACTTTTGTATGCATTTCCTTATCGGGATCTTTGTCTGGCCCTTTGCCCTGAGAGATGTCGGCACAGGCCGGGGCCCCTCTTGCTGCTGAGCAGTAGGATTGCAGTTGGAGGGTCTGGCTTGCTGCTGCCCTTGGACATTCACTTCTTTGGTCCTCTTCCTCAGAACCCCCAGACCGGATTTATAAATTAAATAGGAGGCCTCTTCCCAAACTTTCTTTTTTCTTATTTAAAATAGCTTAAAAGTGAATCTCTGAGGGGCGTCTGGGTGGCTCAGTTGGTTAAGCGTCCGACTTTTGATTTTGGCTCAGGTCGTGATCTCACGGTTCATGGGTTCGAGCCCTGGGACAGGTTCCGTGCTGACAGTGTGGAGCCTGATTGGGATTCTCTCTCTCTCTCTCTCTCTCTCTCTCTCTCTCTCTCTCTCTCAAAATAAATAAATAAACTTAAAAAAAAAAGTGAATCTCTGCCTAGAAGGCATAGAACAGGTAACATAATTCTGTGGGGCCTGGGTCTTTCTGCCCTGGGACACATCCCCTCCCCTCTCCATATATAGAGTAGAAAGACAAGGGCTTACCCTTTGGGCTTCTTCAAGTACATATTACCAGAAATAATAGCTGGCACTCACAGCTATTCACAGACCCGAATTCCTTGAAACCTTCAGGAAGGGAGTGGATAAATAAACAATGGTGTATCCAAACAATAGAGTATTATTAAGCGCTAAACAGAAATGAACTCTCAAGCTGTGAAAAGACACAGGGGAAACTGAAGTGAGTGTTCCTAAGTGAAAAAAAGCCAATCTGGGGCGCCTGGGTGGCGCAGTCGGTTAGGCGTCCGACTTCAGCCAGGTCACGATCTCGCGGTCTGTGAGTTCGGGCCCCGCGTCGGGCTCTGGGCTGATGGCTCAGAGCCTGGAGCCTGTTTCCGATTCTGTGTCTCCCTCTCTCTCTGTCCCTCCCCCGTTCATGCTCTGTCTCTCTCTGTCCCAAAAATAAATAAACGTTGAAAAAAAAATTAAAAAAAAAAAGCCAATCTGAAAAGGCTATACATTATATAATTCCATGTCTATGACATTCTTGAAGAGGCAAGGCTGTGGATTCATGAAAAAAATCAATGCTTGTCAGGGTTGGGTGTGGGCGGTTTGCATAACAGCACAGAGGATTTGTAGGGCAGTGAATCTGTTCTGTACAACATTGCAATGGTGGATCCGTGTTATTAGACATTTGCCAAAGGTCATAGGATGTATAACACCAATGGCGAACCGTAATAATGTAAACTATGGATCCTGGCGATCATGATGAGGTTCACCAGTTGTAACAAGGGTACCGCTCTGGTTTGAGATGCTTGTTGATATTGGGGGAGGTTATGCTTGCTTGACGGCAGGCAGTAAATGGGACTTTTCCGCACTTTTGGTTCAATTTTGCTATGAGCGTAAAGCACTCTAAAAATACAGTTTATTCCTTAAGCAGCAAAATACTATACATCTTCAGAGAATCACGAAGTTTTGAATATCTAAAAACGGTCCTTCACGTTTGGTTCATGTCTTTGATTCCAATCTGTTAAAGGGTCCACGGAAACACAAGAGAGGGATGAATCCTCTGTCCTATTCTGGGACTGCCTCCTTCTCCTGCAGCATGTTGTAGTGAAAGCTTGTAAACACACAGAAGCGCTGAAAGAATTTCAGAACGAATACCCATAGGTCCACTAACTGAATTCTACCGTGAGCATGTTACTAGACTCATGTTTTATTACACACGTGTTTGTGCGTTCTGACTTTTAAAGTGAATTTCAGACTAAGTGGCAGACTCACACGTCATTGTACACATATCGTTAGTATGCATATCATTAGCTAGGGTTCAATGCTTGTTTGCAGCTCTGGTTTCTTCTTTTCAGGTGATATTTACATACCATGAAATGCACCCACCGTAAGCGATCATTTCGTGTCCCGAGGAAAACAAGCTCCTATTAATAAACGGAGCATGACTGTCACTCCAGAGAGTTCACTAATGTTTCTTTCCACCAAAGACTCACCCTCAAGCTCACCATAAATTAGTTTTGCCTGATTTAGAACTTTGCATAAATGGAATCTTAGAGTATGTACTTTTTTATGTCAGACTTCTTTCACTCAGCGTACAGTTTTTGAGATCCATCCATGTTAACATATATGTCAGTAGTTTGTTGTTTTTATTGCTGAGCAGAATTCCCACTGTTAAAATATAACGTGGGTGATTTATCCATTCTCCTACGGCTGAACATGTAAGCTGTTTCCTTTTATGAATTATTATGAATAAGGCTGCAATGAACCATTTTGAGCAAGGTTTTTGGGGGGAGGCCCATCTTTTTTTTAATCAATGGGTGACAGGCGAGGTATTTTTCCACTTTTTTAAGAAAGTAGGTGAAGATTTTCTAAATTGCAGCATTTTACACTGCTCTCCACAGTATATGAAGGCTTTAATTACTCCACATCCTCACCAACATTCAACAGTATCTATCTTGATTTTAAATATTTTAGTGGATATATGGTGGCATTGCATTGTCATTTAAGTTTGAATTTTTTTTCTAAGTTTTATTTATTTATTTAGAGATAGAGAGCAAGTGGGGGAGGGGCAGAGAGAGAGGAAGACAGAATCCCAAGCAGCCTATGTGCCATCAGCACAGAGCCCAAAGTGGGTCTCGAACCCACAAACCGTGAGATCATGACTTGAGCTGAAGTCGGGTCGGACACTTTACTGACTGAGCCACCCAGATGTCCCTGAATTTTCTTGATGTTTAATGCTATTCGGTGCTTATTCGCGTCCTCAGTCTACAATTATATATTCTCTTTTGTGGAGCATATGTTTAAATCTTCTCATTTTTTATTGGATAGCAATTCACATGTCCCAATACTTACGAAATTTTCCTGATTTTGGAAAAGAAGAAGGAACGTAACCATTTAAAATAGAGGAATGGTTACTTCAGAAGCTGTACATCAACTGACGTCAAGTATCATTCTGACATTTAAAAAAAGCAGGCTTTTGAGAAATGTTCATAGATATAAGGAAATGCTCAATATGAGAAATGGAATCTTAATTTCCTAAAGTAAAACACTTATACATGTAGGGCAAAAAAAAGTACTGGAAAGAAATATTTTAAGAATTTAATGATTAGTTATTTAATATCTGGTACTTTGAGACGATAAGATTCAGGACGAGTTTGATTATTTGCTTTATGTTTTTCTGTCCCTGTATATTCTACAATGGGTATTTATCTTTATAATTAAGCGGTATAATAAGTACTCTTTTAAAATTAATTTGTTTAAGAAGTAGCAAAGTGCTTTTCGAACACACATCATCATAACACCTCTGCAAAATAGAACAAGTCATTACTTACTGATGAAGCTGTTGGGTGCATTGGAAATATATCCAGCACTAGAGAGCTATGCAAGGAGAAACTCAGTTAGGTACATGGGGTCTTGCCTCTTTGTCTGGGCTCTTCTAATCTTCAACACTGCGTCTTTAGATAATTCCCAAATAACCAATCCATTCAACCAACCAGGATGGTCCTAACAAATAACAGTGCTATTCTAAGCACTATCAACAGTAGCCAAATTATGGAAAGAGCCCAGATGTCCGTCGGCTGATGAATGGATAAAGAAGATATGATATGTATAGAATATATATATGTATAATATATAAAGAAGATATATATGTATATATATGTCTATATAAAGAAGATATATAAAGAAGATATACATATATGCATATGTATATCTTCTTTATATATGTATGTATTTATATATATTTGTATATATATGTACATATGTATATATATGTATATATATACACATAAACAGTGGAATATTGGTGATCAAAAAGAATGAAATCTTGCCATTTGCAGCAATGTGGATGGAACTAGAATGCATTATGCTAAGCAAAATAATTTAGTCAGAGAAAAGACAAATATCATAAGATTTTACTCATATGTGGAATTTAAGAAACACAACAGATGAACATAGCGGAAGGGAAGGAAAAATAAGATAAAAGCAGAGAGGAAGGCAAACCATAAGAGACTCTTAAATACACAGAACAAACTGAGGGGTGCTGGAGGGGAGGTGTGTGAGGGATGGGCTAAATGGGGGATGGGCATTAAGGAGGGTTCTTGTTGGGATGACCACTGGGTATTATATCTAAGTGATGAATCACTGGGTTCTACTCCTGAAATCATTATTCAACTACATGTCAACTAACTTGGATCAAAATAAAAGTAAAGCAATTAAATTAATTAATTAATAAATAAACTTAAAGTAATACAAAATCAAAAATTAAAACCCTCTGATATTCTATTTGACCGAACAGGATAGCACAAGTTAATGTGACCCTGAACCTACAAATTCGATTCAGCTTAATGTGATGATTTCACAGTGTTTGGGATCCTGTTGCATCAGAAGGCATGCATTTATTTCATCTCTACTGTATATGAGCTGGGAGGTAAGATCCTTGGGGGTTCATGGATGAAGTTGGCACTGGTAGAACCAGCAACAAGTAGAGCTGCTTCCAGAATGACCAGGTTGACATGTTCCAGAAGCCCCTGGAGCTGCTTTCAGCCATTCCTGCTCTAGAAGCATCAGCCCACCAGCTCAATCTGGAATTGTTGCAGCCTCTTGTTGCCAAGCATAATGTAATATATGTCTTTGGAGAGTGTAAGAAACAACACTTAATTAAGTGTAAATTGTTTCAGCAATAAGCATTCATTTAAAATGCCCTATAACCAAAACAAACATTTCTTGCTCGTCCTTGATTTGTTTTGCACCTCTTGACAGGTCAGTGACCCGTATTTCATCAAATTAGTGACCTGGGTCTGTAACTGGGGGAATGGAAAATGCATGAATATGTCAGACACTTCCTTGGAATTGGGCCGGTTTGTATCAGATAGACGTCTTGTGTTTTAACAATCCAATCGGTATGCTTCTTTATGAGCACAAGCAGGTGCATTAAAACTGTAAAAATAAGTAAGCATCTTGGGGAAAAGTGCCCTGCCGCAGTTTCTGTGGGAAAGGTAAGCAAAATCCAATTTGGCTAGTCTCCTCTTACTCCATAGAAGGTACTTAAACCACAGTAAGATGAGACTGTGAGGAAAAACAGGTTTGATTTTTTCTCATTTGAAAGAAGAAAACCAATTTGATCTTGGTTTTAGCGAGTGGATGAAAATGAACAGCACACGGTATATAAAACTAGTGAGGTCTCGTTTACAGTTTGACAAACAACCCCCAGCAAAAACATTACTTCTTTTTATTGTCTAACGCAGAACAGGGAGTATCAGGCAACATGTCCTTGAGTGACTGTGTCAAATTATCTCATGCAACGTATCGTGCATGGAACCCTATATTAAACCCCCGTGGCTTGAACAGCCAGGCCCCATTCACCATGTGGAGCACCCGGAGTTATCGCCTTCCTTGGAATGTTCACAGGCTCACTTGGTGCTGAGATCTTGGCAAAATGAAAAGTAATGACCTTCAACACGGACATTCTTTTATATTTGCATCTTATTTTCACGCTGGGGTGGACTCGTTCGTTCCTCTTTCATCCCCTGCTAGAGCAAAGCTCCCCTGATTTTGCAGACAGAGTCTCTCTCCCACTCGGTCATGCCATCTGTCTCCACATTACAGTTTACTCTGCCTGAGTACCAGGTAGCAAGTACAGTGGAAAGTCTTTCACAGGCTCCCCACAATCTGTGAACATATGATCAGTCTAGGATAACACGTCGTACTAAAAATATCCCAGAGAAATGTGCATGTGGTAATAAACAAGAAACCTGAATCGAGGGGGAAATGTGCCATGTGCCATGAGCTTCCGAGATGTATGCTTCTATGCAGCATGAATGATGACGGTCTGTCAATGGGAGAGGATGAACCAACTAATGTTTGTTTCTTCATTGAAAGTGTTAATGTACATTTAACAGTGTGGGCATAGTGTGTTTGGCCTGACACCAAAACTGTGAGTTAAACGAATGGAAATCTACAAGTATTTGTCATGAGGTGGTTGGTTTGACAAACAGAAATCTGTGTCGTTTTCATGAGAACTTCTTACACCGTTCATTGACTCTGGCAGGAACATCCCAGTAGGTCTGAGAGAGCAAATTCAAGGGAAAGGATTGTGTCTCCTATATTTGGTACCATTCCTAAAATTTATAGTTATACCATTATTTTTATAGAACTTGACAATATTCTTCCAATGTTGGTGTACATATTATGGAGACCTTCTGGAAAATGTCAGTTTGTGCAGGAAAGTTTTGTGCGTATTTTTTAATTTGCCATTTTATTACTGGATGCCAGGAACCGATTTTGCAGATTGAGAACTTGTAACTGGCTTTGAATCATCCAATATTCAACATCCAATTTTAGTCAATCAGCTAGGATGCGCATTTCTTATGCCGTACCTCTTCCCCACCACTTCATCCCACTTCTGTTTTCTGGGGGAGGATAGGAATGGGAAGTTTGCTGCCTTCTTTGGTCAAGTGACTCGTGTCTGGGTCTCAGCTGCACAATGCAGACCTGGATCCGAATTCTGGGTCTGCATTTGGTGTGGCCATTGCTGTTCTTGCACTAGTTCTGAACCTCAGATGGTATCTGTTCCCCAGGTGTAGGAGACCAGTGGGAGGCAGCAGACATGTCGTATGCCAGGTGTCAGAAGGCTGGCGTTCACACGTCACCATTCTTCCTGTGGCTGTGTGGCTCTGCACCACTGATTTAAACCCTGTGCCTCACCTATAAAATTTGCGAAGTCATATTTATTCCCTTGGCTCATTGTGCCTGAAAATGCCCTGTCCGCAAACTTTCTTACTTGAACCTTTATGATTAGTTGGCATCCAGGTAAACATCCTCTACTGTCCTCCAGTACAGTGTTTTAAGACCTAAGACAATCTGATGGTTTCACGGTTAACAAAGCACAGTGGCCAACAGTGTGGCAGACACTTGACTACATCTGTCCCCGCTAGCTTGGTAATGAGAACAAGGCACTGAAATTGAGCCTGCCATGGGAATGAGAACGACATGTACCTCGTGGCTGTTGGCTGTTGCGAGAATTGAATGTCTATTAAAATAATATTTGACACGTAAAATGTAATCCGTAATGACCATCAGCATCGTCATGTATGAATGCAGACTTACAAATACTCCTTCCATAGAACTGGTCACTTTTTGTTTATTTGGGTCTCTATCAAATATTACCCAGGCAAAACAACGACCACAACAGCAGGAGCAGCAGCAACAGACCTTTGCTCTAGCTCCGACAGTTGGAGATTTGATCCTCTTATGTTTTCCCTGCATGTTATTCCTACACCCATTCCATCACATTGCATTGTAAAATATCAGTTGTCAAGGCTTATTTTCTCCCCTGGACTATCAGCTATGCGATGCCAAAAAACGATGTATTCTTTTAGCTCTCTCAATATTGGGCCCAGGCTGTATTGGCAAATGAGTAAGCAATAAATGCTGGCTTGACATAGTTATTATTGAATGGAAGAAAAGTATTTATTCTTTGAATTTTCCCCACGAAAGCATGTTCTTAATCTCTGATCTGTGAATGTGTCTGAGCTGGTGCGTGTTTGTGAATCATCTCACGTCGTATGCAAAATGAAGGATAACTGTGGATGTTCTCAGGAAAGGTGTCCATAGTCTCATCAACTTTCCGGGGCAGCCTGTGGCCCTAAATAGTTTGGAAATCATTAATATAGAATCTCCTATTTTTTCTCTCAACATAATTTTCAAAAAAATCATTAATCCTTTAAAGTGATAATGGCTCCAGATTACATATGCCTTAGGCATTGACTTCCTCTTATCCCTGATTCTTCTATTTTGTCCAATATCTGCTTCTCCAAGAAATGCAAGCACTGTCTTTGAACATCGCATATGCAATATCTTCCCATGAGTCTACGGTGCGGTCAATGAGATTCCTTTAACGAATTATTTGGTTCTCATTTCAGCATATAATCAGTCTTGTCAATTGAGAGGTAATCAATCATTATTATATCTACAAAAATCAAGTTGACTGTAACCCATTATTTGCCTGACTCATGAAGCATAGATATCATCTAAGGCCTTCCCTCTCCCTGACCTCACCTCTTAAGAAAGGGCCAAAGTGAATCAAGTAGCAAAATAGAAGTGTGACTGATTTGTAGAATATGCAGTATTTTAATTATTTGCCATTTAAGTGCTTTGGATCTTTTGTCAGCTACTTAAACCTACCAAAGAATGAGACAATTTTGGATCTTTTTAAAAAATGATCAAATACAAGACTTCTATTAATGATGTTGTATTAGTTAGAGGGAAGGCTGAGAAGCAGACCTAGAAGACAACGGTTCAGCAAGAGACATTTACTCTATGTCTGCTAATGGCACAGACCATGAGAAACTTTCTGTTTCAGGAAGTCGTGCCTTTGAGAGTAACGAAGGCCTGACATCATCAACATGTAGTTCCCAAGGCTTTCTCTTTCTCATCTCCCACCAGCAGCTAGAATAGTGAGGAACGATTCCAGAGTATTTTCCAAGCAAGCGAGACAAGGGTTGCACATTATTCTTCTGCTCATACTCCATTCTTGAGAACTTAGCGACATGGCTATTCCTAGCTACCAAAACCCAGGACGATGCAGTACTCCTGAGCAGCTCTGCACCCAGATACACCCCATTATTCGAAAAGAGCAGAAAAGATGTTGTTTGAGAAGTAACAATCTCTGTTGGATGTGTAGAATTAGGATTTAGACACATGCATCCAAATTGGGCAAAACCGACTGCTTTGGGGACCTGAGGAATGGATTCTTTGTTTCTCTTCCTTCTGGAGGCATTCAGTAGTCTTGAGTACTGTAAGTTCAAAATAGCCTCTTTGAGAAGAACATGAAAGCCACTTAAAGAAATGAACGGAACATAGGGTTGGGTTTCAGCAGGATAGACAAAACGGAAGGATGAGGACCCAGAGATAAGTCAGCCCCATTTGGACAAGTTAGACGGTCATGGAAGGTCCAGGCACGAGGCAGTAGAGAGGGTAAAAGAGGCCTCTGACAGTGAACAAGAGGAACACAGGCCTGGAGCCCAGGGCTGAGTGCACATCGCTGTAGCTCCTATAAAATCTGTGAAGGGAAGGCAGGGAACTGGAGCTGAGAACCAGAGCAACAGGCAGAAACCTAGTTCTGGAAAATCATGCTTGACTTCTAGAAGCCTGATACATGAGTTCCCAGAGTCCGTTTATAGTCAGGATGAAAAGAAAGACCTAGATCAGCCACAAAGGAGATCACTACAGTGTGGCCCAGCTAAACACGTAGGTTCTTACTAGTTTTTATTCTCAGGGGCTTAATAAAGTCCCACAGGCTAAGGCAAGTTAAACAGGCAGATGTCATTGAAATAATAATAAACCTAGCCACAGGGTTAAGTAATTGTGATTATAATAATAATAAACCTAGCCACAGGTTTAAGGAATCGTGAGGGGCCAAGGAACTAACTCACCTTAGCTTCTTGAATAAAACCCTCATCTCTGGGTTATATTGAAGAATGGATCACTGTTTTTCAAACAGGAAGGCAAAGGGTATAAGCTAAGAAAAGAATCAAAGTGAAAACATTTCCAAGCCACAAATGTTAGTAGAACAATTGGACATTCACATGCAAAAAATTTAAATGATAAAATAAAATAAAATAAAATAAAATAAAATAAAATAAAATAAAATGAAATAAAATAAAAGTGACTGTAGACATACACCTTACACCCTTTACAAAAAACTAAGTCAAAATGGATCGTGGACCCAAATTTAAAAAGTAAAACCATAAAACGCCTAGAAAATAACATAGGGTAACACATATAACCTTGGGTATGGCGATTCCTTTTTAGATGTGACAACAAAGGCACGGTCCATGAAAGAAGTAATTGATAAACTGGATAATTGATAAATGAAAAATTCTGCTCTGGGAAAGATAATCTCAAGAGAACGAGAAGACAAGCCACAGACTTGGGCAAAATATTTGCAAAAGCATGTCTGATAAAGGACTGTTATCCAAAATCTACAAAATTCTTAAACCTCACCAAGAAAATTTAAAACCTGATTTTAAAAAATGGAATAGGGAAGCCAGTTGGTTAAGCATCTGACTCTTGATTTCGGCTCACAGTTTGTGAGATTAAGCCCCGCACAGGGCTCTGTCCTGATAGCATGGAGCCTCCTTGGGATTCCCCACCCCACCTGTCTCTCTCTCTCTGCCCCTCCCCTGCTTGTGCTCTCTCTGTTTCAAAATAAATAAATAAACCTTTTTTTTTTTAATGGACCAAAGACCTTAAATGACATCTCACCAAAGAAGATATATAGATGGAAAATAAGCATATGAAAAAATACTCTACATCATATGTCATCAGGGAAATAAAAACTAAAACAAAGATGAGACACCACTACAAACCCATTAGAATGGCCAAAATCCAGCACTGACAATACCAGGTGGCTCAGTTGGCTGATCATTAGACTTTTGCTCAGGTTAGACTAGATTAGATCAGATTAGCTCAGGTTAGCTCAGATTAGACTTTAACTCACCCATAGTTCGTGAGTTCGAGCCGCACATCAGGCTCGTTGCTATCAGAGGGAGCTCACTTTGGATCCTCTGGACCCCTTTCTCTGCCTTTTTCCTCAGCTGTGCTCCTGCAACAATAAATAAACATTAACAACAACAAACAAACGCTATTAATACCAATGCTACTGAGGGTGTGGAAAATGAGACTCTCTCATTCATTGGTGGTGGGAACCCAAAATGGCAAGGCCACTTTGGAAGACAGTTGGAGGGTTTCTTACAAAACTAAGCATACTCTTACCATATGATTCAGCAGTTATGCCCTTTGGTATTTACCCAAGTGCAATGAAAACCTATGTCCACACAAAAACCTGCATGAGAAGGCTTGTCTATAGCCGCTTTTTTTTTTCCATAATTGACAAATCTTGGAAGCAGCCAAGTGATCCTTCAGTAGATGAGCAGGTAAATAAACAGTGCTACATGCACTCAGCAGAATATTGTTCAGTGAAAAGAAAAATGAGCTATCAAGCTGTGAAAAGACATGAGAGAAACTTACATGCATTTTACTAATGAAAGAGACCAATCTGGAAAGGCTACATTCTGTATGATTCCATTTAGGTGACATTCTAGAAAAGGCAAAACTATAGAGACAGTAAAGTGATCAGGCATTGCCTGGGACTGGGGGAAGGGAGAGAGGAATAGGGAAAGCTCAGAGGATTTTCAAGGGTGTAAAAGTACCCAGACGATACCATAACAGTAGATAAACACTCATACATTGGTCCAGATTCATATAATGTACAAAACCAATCGTGAACGGTATTATGAACTATGGCCTTTGGGTGATTATGTTGTATCACTGTAGGCTCATCAACGGTATCCCATTTAACACTTTGGAGAGGAAGTTGACGGGGGAGACTATGCATGTGGGGGGACAGGAGGCACATGGGAAATCTCTGTTCCCTCCCCTCACTTTTCCTGTGGACCTAAAACTGTTGTGAACATAAAGTCTTAATAAAAAATAATTTAAAACAAGGTTTCTAAGGAGAGAGAAAAATGTGACAGTAAGCACTGAGGGCCTGTTATAAAAATCAGTGATGGGTACGAGTTTCAGTTCAGCAAGATGAAAATGTGCTGGACACGGAGAGTGGTAGTGGTTGCACGATGTGAACGCACTTAATGCCACAGAAGCGGACACTTGAACACAGAATGGCACGTTTATGTTATGTCTCTTTTATCACAATTCAAAAACATATTTTTTAATTTTAATAAATAAAGCGGTCAGAAGCAATTATGGTGGACATTTTAGGAACTCGCATATACCATTTGTTAGAACCAGTAAGTTAAAGAACATGGCTTTTGATGTGCCTGTTAACGTTGAACGTAAATATTTTACCAGCCTACTGACGCCTGAGCCCAATGATTGGATCTTGAAATTTTCGTTGTTGAAGTTAAAACAAGTTAACATAATAATAATAATAATTAAATAATACAGAGCCAAAAAAAAAAGTCTGTGAGAATGGGACTTTCAGGTGAGTGACAGAGAACCCCAGTCCAGGGCACCCGCTTCATAAGAGGGTCTGTTCCGCACAAACCGTGCGACTGGCCGCCCTGACCACCTGCTGACTCCTACCATGTGTCCTTCTACTGCTCTGGCTTGGGACAGAAATTAGGTATAGAGCCGTCTTCTTATACTCTTGCTACCAAAGCAAGCATGGAGATGTTCATTTATGTGTTTTTTTTTTAATGTTTATTTATTTTTTTGAGAGAGACAGAGACAGAGTGTGAGTGGGTTAGGGGGAGGGAGAGAGGGAGACAGAATACAAAGCAGGTTCCAGGCTGCGAGCTGTCAGCACCAGAGCCCGACGCCGGGCTTGAACTCATGAGCCGTGAGATCATGACCTGAGCGGAAGTCAGACGCTCAACTGACCGGCGCCCCACGTTTATGTGTTTCTACACGCTAGAGACTACCGATGAAGGGATAAAAAGGAAACACACTTGGCCTCATTTCCCCTTCTCTGTTCACACCTTCGATAGGAAGCCTTAGGCTCTTGAGGACTCCTGCCCCCTGGTTCTCACAACCTTGTGTCTTTCTCTCCCCCTCCGAACCGCCACCCTGTGAACAGGGGCTGGTCCTCTGACTTGCTCCAAATAAATACAATATGGCAAAAGTTCAAGGATGCAACTACTGAGGATAAGCCACAAAAAGAATGCAACTTCTGTCCTAAGGTCCTTTTCTCGCTCTCTTGTTACCTTGCTGTGGAGGTAGCAGCCACCCAGCCATAAGCTGTCCTATGGAGAGGGCCACATGTGTGGAAGAAGCCAGTTCCACCATTAGCCAACCTTCCACAGGGAAGCGGGCCTCCCAATAGCAGAAGAGTGAGCTGGGAAATGGATGCTCCTGGCAGCTCCTGCTGATGCCTCCACAAGCGTCCATTCAGCCACATCTGGGTCCTGCCCCAGAGAAACTGTGAGCTAGAAGTGCTTGGCATTGGGGGGCGACTTCAGCATGGTTCGTGAGTTCGAGCCCCGCGTCGGGCTTTGTGCTGACAGCTCAAAGCCTGGAGCCTGCTTCAGATTCTGTGATTCCCTCTCTCTGCCCCTTCCCCGCTCACATTGTGCCTGTCTGTCTCTGTCTCTCTTAAAGATAAATAAACATTGAAAGAATTAAAACCAGAAGAAGAAGAAGAAGAAGAAGAAGAAGAAGAAGAAGAAGAAGAAAGAAGAAGAAGAAGAAGAAGAAGAAGAAGAAGAAGAAGAAGAAGAAGAAAGAAGAAGAAGAAGAAGAAGAGAGTTTGGTGTTTTAACTACCAAGTTTGGCGCCATTTTTCTTCATGGCAACGTATTACTAAAACACACCCAGATAGCGCACATCAGTAATTCTCAAGGAGGGTAGGGCAAAAAACTCTGTTTATCACAGGTGCTAAAGCAGAGATGACTGGTGCACCACGCAAATCCACGACCACTCCCTCTAGTGGAGGATTGTTTCTGGAAGCGGCTGCCAAGCCTGAGCCTACATTTTCCAGAGCCACCTCCCCTCCCGCACATAGATGTGGGGACCCGCGCGGCCAGTTCTCACCACCGAGACGTGTGCGGGAACGTTCGTGGCTCTTGCAGGCCGCGGGGTGGACACAGGGGTGCCCTCCGTCCCGTCTCTCCGTACCTGCCAGGCTGAATTCCCTAATGAGTATAAAGTGCAGTGCTGACTGGCTCAGAGGCCAGAAACATTTGTTCTCAATTATTATAAACACAGCATCTGTTCTGGACACGAAATGAACTTTTAATGGGTTAAGCCCCTAAAATGCTGGGGTGTGCAATTTTTGTTACAGCAGCTAGCGTTACTCTAAATAATGCAGCGATACAGGAGCAGAGTTCAAAAGACTGAGATGAGACGCGCTCCACGTGGAGACCGTCCACATCTTCAGTAAAATCTTCAGGCCAAAATCAAAAGCGTCTCTACTTCAGAGCGATACCCAGGCTACCCCAGCTAGGTGCAGCCACTGGCGAAGGCAAAGAGAGAGGATGAAATGCCATGGGTTTGAGCTGGGACCCTCACTAAGTCTGGTGCTGTCATATCATGGGGGGGGGGGGGGGGGAGGAAAAGCCTTGTGAAGTTCTGGTCTTTATTTCCTCACTACAGAATTCTTCTTAAGTAGGGGAATGTGGATGGTTTAGGCTTTCGAAGGAACTCACAGAAGATCCAAAAAGGGGTGGGATCAAGATGGTGGGGGGCGGGGGTAGAGAAAGGGAAGGGAAGGGTCACACAGCTTGGGTAAATATGGCTCTATTTTTGCAGGATGAGACATTTCATAAACTATTTCTGAAAAACCCGAAAATGGAAGCTCTTTGCTTGGAGTTCAGAAAGGAGCTTCAAGAGGTTTTGAATTCCTTAACATTTTCCACAAAATTTCAGTGCTTACACCCACGCGTATCTTTCTGGGATTCACGACCCCTCAAAAGTTTACAAACTATTTCTGGAAAGTTACTTTGGTCATATTATTTGGGGCATTTTGATTTAATCTTGCTCCTGTCAACTTTTTTTTTTTTCCACCTCCTTAAAAGTCTTCCTTAAAACTTATTACCAAAGGGAGATTTTATAAAAGCCAGATGAAGAATGTGTTTTTAAATGTGTGTTTGAACAACACTCATTCTGTCTGCCTCTCCGTTTCTTTCTTAGATTATAAACTTGATTAACACAGAAACCATGTCTTTCTCTCTTGGAAACCTTCTTTTCTCAGAATACCCCAAACAAGTTCCCAGACTGGATGGAGAATAAAAAATAAAATTAAAAAAAAATGTGATTGGTTTCTGGTGATGAAGTGTCTAATCAAGGTCACTCAGAAGTCAATAGAAATACTAGAAATAAAAATTGCATTTTCTATGCCACTGCCTGGTTAATAAACTTTGACAGACATGTGTAATTACTTTAGAGGCAGGAAGACAAAACGATGGATGAGAGGAAGCAACTGATAAGATGTTATTGACTTAAATAAGGAAGCCAATTTTATGTGATGGATGTATTGCACAGAGGACCAAGAGGCAACTATGATAATTCTTTTATCCCTATGTAGGGTGGCCTGTTTAAAAGGAGGGTCAAGTATGGTGATTTAAGACATGTCTCTTGTGCATATTACGTGTTAATGAGACTGGTCTTTTTTTTTTTTTTTTGAGGTTTATTTTATCTTTGAGAGAGAGAGAGACAGGACATGAGTGGGAGAGGGGCAGAGAGAGAGAGGGAGATACAGAATCTGAGGCAGGCTCCAGGCTTTGAGCTGTCAGCATAGAGCCCAAGCCGGGGCTTGATCCCATGAACGACCTGAGCCAAAGTTGGACGCTTAACCAACTGAGCCACCCAGGTGCCCCAAGGAGACTGTTCTTAATCTACATTTTACTCCCCTGCCTTGGACATCTTCTCCTATGTCCAAATTCACCTGAAGAATCCCGATACAAACAGAACTGTTGGTATGATTTCACTACCAGATTAAAGCCTCCTCTCTCCTGGAGTGATTAAACAAAACATTTGCTGGTGATTATCCAATAAAAAAAATATGAAAATTAACCAATATTACTGCTTCAAGTTTCCTGACAAAACTAACAAAAAGGAAAAGGCACACCTGGATGGGACTTTTAGTTAAAACCTATGAGAACAAATTATTTGCTAATCATTTTCTATTAGTGGAAGTCTTTTAAATAGCTGTTTTATAATAAGCAATTCTGCCCCTCGCTTATGTAGGGAGGACCAGTTTTATTACACTGATTAGCTTGGAGATGGGAAAGACTCATGTGATTTGGAGTTCACGTGTCTCTGTCTCATGCACAATTCCAGATGTCAGCAATGTGGATTCAGGTTGAGTACTGTGCCAATGGTTTGCTAAGAATCAACCTGTGAAATTGGACATGCGGAGGAGAAGTGGGCACATGGAGAAACCAGGCTGATGTTTCTTTTCTCTGCATGGTGTCCGTGGCTGAGGCTGACCACTGAAAGAATCAGAGTGAAGAGAAGGCCTGGATGGCCTGTTAGGCTTTACAAAGCACAGGGTGCCCGCAGCCCAGCTCCGGGGAATAGGTATAGATGTGAGAAACACATCTTCATGCCTCTGAAAACCCACTGGGGTGCAGGTGGTACCCAGAGGACTAGAGAGGAGACAGGGGTCTCTTGGCATTTTGTACATTTGCAATTAGAGGATGCCCCAGGAGATGGAACCCTAGAGGGGAAGAGTGTGCCCAGTGAGGTCACCTCCTGCCACGGCCTGGCAAGGTGCATCTCTCAAATAGTTGGTAGGATGTGGGTGTCCAAAAGAGGGCCAGCTCAGAGGAGCAGGATCAGGCTGTCTCTTAAGCATTTGCCAAACACCCGGGGAGTGGGAAGGCCAGGGCAGGCAAGGTGAGATCTCAGGCAATGACCTTCACAGACCACTCCTTGGACCTGAGGAGGTCTAAGGAGGCAGGAGACTGCCTTGAGGCCAAGGACTGGAGGTCAGAGACACCCTCACTTGTCTGTCAAATCACCCATTGTCTCGGGGCCTCCTGGCGCTTGGTAGGCAGGCAGGGCAGCTTGGTTGGGCTAAGGAGAGTCCACTGAAGGAAGTTGTGCATGGTAGTCCTTAGAAGCAAAGCCCTCAGAAGCCAGGGGAGCAGTGTGCATGCAGAAATGGTGAGAGGGGCTTGAGAAGATCCATATAGAGCCGTACTTGTGTTTGCTATACTGTCTTACCCAGAAACAGCTGGGGCTGACCTTGGAGAAAATAATATGGGGCCTGAGGTCTATAAACCTACAGGCAAGGACCAGTAGCCATATGACTACAGTCTTAGTGTAAATATGCTCTCATTTATTTATCCGTGCAGAGTGGTGAAGCCTTGAAGGGTTACATACAGATCAGGGAACTCCAGAGCCAGAAGGGACCTCCTGGATCACTCCGTGAGAATTCTTTTTCCCATTTTGTAGCAAAGCTACTGAAGGACCAGGACAGATAAATGACTTGCCAAAGGCCACATAGCTGTCTAGTGGCAAATCCAGGATTAAAATTCACATTTTCTGATCTCAGCTCAATTTTCGCTTCAATATACAAGATACATTTCTATAGAACGTGCATAATAATACAGAGAAATGTTGTAATTTGAAGATTTGCAATTCCTGCTTTGAAAATGTCTCCATCTTCATGTAATATGGTGGAGCTTTGAATCTTATCGGCTTTGAATCTCCATCGGCTTATGAATCTTATATTCTTATTCATATTATCATAGTATTTCATATTATCCTAAATATGAACTGTTGTAATATTCATCTGCATTTACTATTGTTTATTCCCTTCATTCTACAGAAATTTGAGTTTTGCATTATCCTCTTTCTTCTCAGAAGAAAGAATGCCAAGACCCTTTACCTCCCCAGGGCCAGCTTTCCTAAAATAAATCCTTTCTAGATTTTCCTTCTAGAAAATGGAGCGGTCCATTTCTGACTTTTTAGCCAGTTACTTTCCTGAGCTCTGATAGAGATTGTTACATCGCTCACCAAACTGACCTCCAAAGCAGAAGGTAATACAAGAATGCCTTCTGTAACCTTATATAAATGGTAGAAAGAAAAGGACAAAAACAGAAACAAAAAAAATGATGCCTATAAAGCCTTAGGTTGATCATGGAAGATTGTACAGTTCAGCTATGGCTTTGGGTATTAACACCAACGGGCTGTGCAGGCAGAGCAATGAGAGAGCCCAGAGCACTCTGGGCCATGGCCAGGGAGGAAAGCCAGAGGAATAGCAAAAATAATCCTGCTATGTGACCCTGACTGGCTGGTGCAGAGCCACACGGCTCTCAAGGTGAGCCTGGTTTTCCCCTCTTCCAATTATCACATGGGCAGAGAGGGTGTTCTCTATGATTTCCAGACTATTCTTAGGGCTGTTTCAAGGGAATATACAAGGACACAAAAAGTAGTTTGGGATACAGGTACTTCTTTGAATGCCAAATCTGTCATTGGCTCTAGGACATTATCATTTAGACATGTTATGCCTCAGCTTATCTATTTTACAGTGAAGGCTTCAAGAACATGGAAAGATACTATGTTATAGTATTATTATATACAGTGTAATTATGTACTCACTGTACATTGCACACAACATACATGTCTGTTGATGGAGATGAGGCACAATTTGAAGATTAGAAAGTCCTAGTTCTCCTTGGAGACAGGGCCAATCCTCTAAGTTTCCCTGTAGCTTCTTTGTCCTTCCTTTTGTTTCCTCCCTCTCCAAGCCTCACAGGTTTGGACTGAGTTATCTCTTATTTTAGTTATCTTTTTTTCCTCCCTTCTTATAGGTAAAACACATCTAAGGTCTTCTCTGTATTGTCTTATAGAGAATGAATTTTGATCCTAGTAATCATCTTGAATCAGCAACAAAAGTTTAAATCCTCAGTGATTCTCTTAGGACAGGTTGTTTTATAATACAGCTTAGGATATTTTTCACCGAACTGATAAAAATTAAATAAACTGTTGGGGTTTAAAGTCATCACATTCAGTTATCTAAAAAATCCAATTTTGTAGCACATTTTGATTCTATTCCATGACAGATAGATGAGACAATACTATAATCGAATTTAAATGTCTACTGTCAGTTTAAAATCATAGGATTTAAAAAAAAATATGCCATTAGAAGAAAATAGAGATACATATTCAGGAAGTAAAAGTCAAGACAAGACTGAGAGAGTGTATAGAAGGATACAGCTTCTAGTTCAGAGAAGCAGACAATAAAACTTGAGTTTGTATATTGCAGAGTTGCAAGGGAGGTGGCCATTCTGTGTAGCATTATGATGAGAATACCTTGGACAGCGAACGTCAGTGTAGGGCACTTCCAACTGGAGGGATTTCCGAGAAATCCTGAAAAAGTTGGGATGGTTTATGACAACCTTCCAAGAATTGGAAAAGTTCCCGCTTACCTGGTGTTTTAGGTTGATCTGATATACAAGTTGTACTTTTTATCAGTTATAAGTGACCTTTTCTAAACAAATAAATATAAAACAAATCCTTACACACTTTCCCTTTTGATATGGCTCTCAGTACTAATTTGATTCTTGACATATTGTCTCGCTGTATGTAGTTAGAGTCTTTCTTACGGTTGATATTAATTAATTAATTACTGGATTATCCCTCAGTAGACTGATATAATTATATCATATACTATTTATAACAATGTAACATAAAAATTGCAATGGACTGTGCATATTAAAAAATAACTCAGTAAATATTTAGCAGACGCTGTTTGCCTGTGTCAAGGCCATTTTCCTTTTTTCCCCTAGTCACCGTTTAGTTTGGGATCCACTTTTCTTTCATTCGATTAAAGTCTGGCTTTAAAAGTAGATCTCAATTGGTCTACCACGGTATTTTTCCAACTGTGTGTTGCAAATACTCAACCGATAGATGATAAAATAAAATTAATGTGTCACATTACCTTTCTTTTCCAGGTACCACAGAATAGGAAATATGAAAACGTTTCATGTAGATTAAGGGTAAAAAAAATTTCATCATTTTTTTTCTTAATAATTGTGTGTACTTACATACTGTGATGTAAAAACACATTTTCTCTTGTGAGTCTCAGTCAAAAAGTTTGGAAACCATTGGTGTGAACCAATCATCAGGCTTCTGTTTCCCTTGTGATTGGTCAATTACGGATGTGCAACAACATTTTGAACACTGAGCTTTGAGAGGAAGTTTTCTAAGTGTCATCCAGAAAAGTTTGCTCTTGGACTACAGGAATCACAGGGTATGAGACAATCCCATTTCTTCCTCTTCAAGTTTTCCTGCATGGATATGCTGTGGAATCTTGCAAACATGAGATGAGCCGGCCTGTGGAGCTGAAAGATCAAAGGGACCTGATCTTTCTTCTTAATGACGTCATCGAACTGCCAAGTTACTCTGGTCTTTCCTTACCTCTGAACTTGTTAGTGTGATATAACACAGTTTGCAACTAAGCTACGTGGCTTATGGGGTTCAATTTTTTGGCAGCTGAATAAATTCTAAGCGATGTAACTACCATCTTACATTTTGGCACAAACATTGAGACTGTGACTACCTTATTTAATAAACTATGTGACAAGTGATTATTACATGTGAGGTTCTCAGCACTGGGCAGCTGTGAAAAAGATGAATCATATATACCCTCAATAGTTTATATTCTAGTGATGTAGACAAGTAATAAATAATGAAACAGTTAATGCATTTAGATTATAATTAATCCTCTGATAGAAATAAATAGAATGGCATGATAGAGTGATTTATTTGGTTAACAGGTTCTCCTTTAAGCCACAGGCTAACTTTTCTGAGGAGGCGAAGCATTGGAGCTGGGACTTTAAAAAGAAGCTAGCCATGGGAAGAGTGACGGACAGATCATTACAGAAAGAGACAGTACAAACTATAGACTGTACTGCTAGGAGAGTGCACTCACATACTTTTTCTATTTTAAATATTCAGTTCTGGGAAGTTTGAACCCATGGTAAACCTTTTACAGTGATCCCTTGGTAAGAATTCTAATATCTACTGGAATGCACACCTCCAGATACTAGAATTTACTGGATTATCCCTCACTAGACTGATTATCTTTTACTTTACTGGATTATCCCTTAATGGAATTGAGTCTAGTTCTCTGAGCAGCCAGCTTAACACCTGGACATTTGAAAGGCTCAATGTTGGTTGAATAAATTAATGAATGAAAACTCCTAGGGATTTTATCCATCTGGTAATGACTGATGGCTCGTAGAAAACTCAGAGGCCCTGAGAAGGCTTATCCAGTTTGCTGTGGTCCACTGCTAGGAAAGTGTATCATCAAACCACAGGTAAGAACCCAAAGATATGGCTATGCTATTTTCCTTTAATGATTCCCACTTAAGATATGTTATTACACAGAAAAATCTTTTGGTAAAACCCAAACCAAATGTTAATGATAGATACTGCTGGGTTAGAAGGTGTTGTTGGTGATTTATATGAATTTCATTTCACTTTATCACTTTTTATTTTATATAATTGTAATGTATCATATGTATTAAACTTTAAAATATATCAATTCTGTGTTAGAATGGGATTTTGTGTATCTAGTGACTCACTAATCCCTGATATTTACTTCTGAAAAAAACTTTCCTGATCCCCACTTCTTCTGTTCCCTGTCTGAATAATTGATTGCCCTTAGGAGTCCGCATCGTATATGTAATGTGCAACTCTGGAGTGACAACGACCACATTTATTGTGGCCTTATATTGCATTGTATCCCTCACTAAATTATAAAGCCTTTCAATACAAGATGTAGGTTTTATTGTATTTTTCCTCCAGTGGCTACTATAGGGCCAGGATATGCTGAGGTCTCAATAAATCAAAATGAAAAAGGATAAAAATCAAATTCTCTGTAGAATCAAATTGTCTTGTTTTGACTCTGTTGACTGAATGTCACAATATACTCTGTTCTTTCTTAGCTCCATTACTGCAGCAACTTTATACCTGTTTTCCCTGGCTCTTCCTCCCCCAGCCTAGCCACCCCTCATCACTCCTTAGTGTTATTGCACAATGCAGTAGAGCTTTCTAGTTGAAAGTATGAACTTCAGTCATGACATTGATTTACTATGTGATTGTTAGAAAATCCCTTTACCTCTCTAAGTCATAAGATCATTTGGAGAGCAGATCTTAAAGCCTAAGTACTTATCAGAGTGAAAGACAAAGAAATATTGGCTATGTGATCAGATTATTCCATTTCTTTAGAGACTTCTAAACACTCATCTAATTTTTTTCTACCATTCTCCATTTCCGTGTCAAAGTTCATGATAAAACTTCCAAAACTCTCAAAGTCTGTAGTCTCATCTAAGTGGGATTTTTCAACATGGGAAGAGCTCTGTCTTTTTGCAGCCATGCCTGAAACCAAATATAGAAATCTGTCTACTTTTCAAGTTTCACCGGCAGACTTTCCTAAGCAATAGACCAAAGCTATGTCCTCTAATCTGATCTTTGTCGGTAAAGAAAGTGATATTTTGGATACTTTTTATTTCTTTTTGATTTTTTCAGGTAGGAGGTGAAGAAAAGTACTAGTATGGGTTAAAGACTTTGAAAACCCCAACAAGAGATATCATTTACTGAGTGCTTACTATTTTCCTGGATTGGTGATAACATGTTTTAGATACATCACCTTCCCATAAATAATAATTATTTGAAGCACTGTTTACTTTTATTTATTTATTTATTTATTTATTTATTTATTTATTTATTTTAATATGAAATTTATTGTCCAATTGGTTTCCATACAACACCCAGTGCTCATCACAACAGGTGCCCTCCCCAGTGCCCATCACCCACTTTCCCCTCCCTCCCACCCCTCCCCAGCAACTCTCAGTTTATTCTCAGTTGTTAAGAGTCTTATGGTTTGGATCCCTCCCTCTCTAACTTTTTTTTTCCTTCCCCTCCCCCATGGGTTTCTGTTAAGTTTCTCAGGATCCACATAAGAGTGAAAACATATGGTATCTGTCTTTCTCTGTATGACTTATTTCACTTACCATAACACTCTCCAGTTCCACCCACGTTGCTACAAAAGGCCATATTTCATTCTTTCTCATTGCCAAGTAGTTTTCCATTGTATATATAAACCACAACTTCTTTATCCATTCCTCAATTGATGGACATTTAGGCTTTTTCCATAATTTGGCTATTGTTGAAAGTGCTGCTATAAACATTAGGGTACAAGTGCCCCTATGCATCAGCACGCCTGTATCCCTGGGGTAAATTCTTAGCAGTGCTATTGCTGGGTCATAGGATAGATCTATTTTTAATTTTTTGAGGAGCCCCCACACTGTTTTCCAGAGTGGCTGCACCAGTTTGCATTCCCACCAACAGTGCAAGAGGGTTCCCGTTTCTCCACATCCTCTCCAGCATCTATAATCTCCTGATTTGTTCATTTTAGCCACTCTGACCAGCGTGAGGTGATATCTCAGTGTGGTTTTGATTTGTATTTCCCTGATGAGGAGTGACGCTGAGCATCTTTTCATGTGCCTGTTGGCCATCTGGATGTCTTCTTTAGAGAAGTGTCTATTCATGTCTTCTGCCCATTTCTTCGCTGGATTATTTGTTTTTTGGGTGTGGAGTTTTATACATGGAAAACCTGATAGACTCCACCAAAAGTCTGGTAGAATTGATATGTGAATTCAGCAAAGTCGCAGGATACAAAATTAATGTACAGAAATCAGCTGCATTCTTATACACTAATAATGAAGAACAGAAAGAGAAACAAAGAAACTGATCCCATTCACAATTGCACCAAGAATCATAAAATACCTGGGAATAAACCTAACCAAAGATGTAAAAGATCTGTATGCTGAAAACTATAGAAAGTTTATGAAGGAAATTGAAGAAGATACAAAGAAATGGGAAAACATTCCATGCTCATGGATTGGAAGAATAAATATTGTTAAAATGTCAATACTACCCAAAGCAATCTACACATTCAATGCAATCCGAATCAAAATTGCACCAGCATTCTTCGTGAAGCTAGAATAAGCAATCCTAAAATTGATATGGAACCACAGAAGATCCCGAATAGCCAATGTAATATTGAAGAAGAAGACCAAAGCGGGAAGCATCACAATCCCAGACTTTAGCCTCTATTACAAAGCTATAATCATCAGGACAGCATGATATTGGCACAAAAACAGACACATAGACCAATGGAATAAAACAGAAACTCCAGAATTGGATCCACAAAAGTGTGGCCAACTAATCTTTGACAAAGCAGGAAAGAATATCCAATAGAAAAAAGACAGTCTCTGGGGCGCCTGGGTGGCGCAGTCGGTTAAGCGTCCGACTTCAGCCAGGTCACGATTTCGCGGTCCGTGAGTTCGAGCCCCGCGTCAGGCTCTGGGCTGATGGCTCGGAGCCTGGAGCCTGTTTCTGATTCTGTGTCTCCCTCTCTCTCTGCCCCTCCCCCGTTCATGCTCTGTCTCTCTCTGTCCCAAAAATAAATAAAAAAACATTGAAAAAAAATTAAAAAAAAAAAAAGACAGTCTCTTTAACAAATGGTGCTGGGAGAACTGGACAGCAACATGCAGAAGAATGAAACTAGACCACTTCCTTACACCATTCACAAAAATAAACTCAAGATGGTTGAAGGACCTGAATGTGAGACAGGACACCATCAAAGCCCTAGAGGAGAAAGCAGGAAAAAAAAAACCTCTCTGACCTCAGCCACAGCAATTTCTTACTTGACACATCTCCAAAGGCAAGGGAATTAAAAGCAAAAATGAACTCCTGGGGCCTCATGAAGATAAAAAGCTTCTGCACAGCAAAGGAAACAATCAACAAAACTAAAAGGTAAACGACTGAATGGGAAAAGATATTTGCAAATGACATATCAGACAAAGGGCTAGTATCCAAAATCTATAAAGAACTCACCAAACTCCACACCTGAAGCACTGTTTAAAAAAAATACAGGGGTGCCTGGGTGGCTCAGTCAGTTAAGCATCGGACTTCGGCTCAGGTCATGATCTCACAGTCCATGAGTTCGAGCCCAGCGTCCAGCTCTGTGCCGACAGCTAGGAGCCTAGAGTCTGCTTTGGGTTCTGTGTCTCCCTCTCTCTTTCTGCTCCTTTCCTGCTCATGCTGTGTCACTCTGTCTCTCAAAAATAAGTAACCGTTAAAAAACATTTTAAAACCCTTCTAAACAAAACAAAGCCAAAAAAACAGATATCCATGTTCCAGTTCAGACATCAGAACCCAATTTTCTGGGAGAGACCCAATAGTCTAGTATTTAACATAGATACAGCTTTAGCGAAGCTTTGTTTTCAGGGAAAAATTGGGAAACACTGAATTATCATTTTAACATGTGCACCAGAATGGATCAAAGAGAGTTTTTCATAAGGAAAAAGAATGGAAACTTTGTCAAGGACTATGATTGCATCCTGCTTGCAAGCTAACAAGTTAACCTTCCCAGCTTCTTGGGTGCTGGCGGAAAACACGAGACAACTTGCCCAGAAAAAAAGAGCCAAGTTTATCACTCACAGCGATAGCAATAGCGAAAGGGTCAGAATTTTCTTCTGCCAGTTCCTGAAGCTCCAATTTGTGTAGGGTGATACAAAGAGAGCCATGTGATGCCTCCACAGGTAGTGGGTTATGTTACAGAAAACCTCGGAGCTTGCTTCAGGAGACAGTATCTGTGTCTTCCTGGGCTGTTGGCTACACACACACACACGTCCTTGAAGACAGTCTGGAACCAAATCAATCAGCGCCTTGGCCCTTAAGACACGTAGAAACACAAGACCGCTGCAGAGAGATGTCTCCTGACAAGGTAGACTCTGATATCTCAAGCAAGTGGAGTAACTAAAGAAATGTTCGGAGATGAGAAAAAGTGGGAAATATAAAGACGACAGCAGCAAATGCTTAGGTATGTTTTGCAGAAGACTGGTCCAGATGTGGGTTATGTTTAAGCTCAGTAAATCGAAACATTCATATAGAGAACTTCTGACGACCAAATTTCGTTCCTACTGCCGTTGACTTCCAACCGAACAAAAGTTACCATAGAAATAAGGCCAAGGCTAGCTACCTTAAACGTCCTTGACCTCCGCACAGGTTTGGGAGACCTGTAAGTCAGCAGCAATTGCCTGACAGTTCAATACACCATCTACTACACGTGTCTGGAACTCCATCGCATCATGCACATTTTTGAAATAAAATGATGAATAACAGGGCAGAATCAGAAGTGATTCAGACCAATAGCAGAAGAAATATGTACTTGCAAGACTTCCCAAATTAAATTTATTAAACACGTACACAGTGGAAAGCAGAAACCTGAGCCTGATGTCATTTCACTTTGGTTTTTAGCTGGGGGACAATACCATCGCTCGATTAATTAGGTTTTTTGTTTGTTTGTTTGTTTGTTTTCGGTTTTGGATCTAATTCTCCGAAATTCTTACTTAGGAACCTAAATGCTCCCAGTTTTGTTCCATTGGTAACTTTCTTTTCTGTCTCTGTTTACTTCAGGTTTTCTTATCTCTCCACTACCCTGTGCCAAAAGTATTGCAAATGCACATTAATCCATACCATCTGGAACATCCTTTTTAAGAAGGGAAAGAAGAATGTGAGGGCTGATGGATTCAGCACACGGCCCCCATCCAACATCTGTGACGAGGTCTGTGGGACTTAGCAGGTTTCTTTAAATTTCATCTGAATGCCATTCACCCCCCGCCTTTTCCACAATGAAAGGGCTACTAGGACTCAGAGGGGTTTCCTGGATATTTCAGGAAGTGGTGAGATTTCCACTCGATCTTTGAAGTTAAGTAACTTCAGGACTCAGGGAAAATTCTGTCAGGAGCCACAAGATGGGATAGAGAAGCGGTAAGAGCGAAGAAGCGCCACTCAGTCGCAAACAAGAAATATCGACTGCATTTTTCTCAGCACCGGCAAAGCTCGGATACAGTTGGAGATAGCCATGAAGACACTTAGTGATGTAAACACATCATTTTGCTTGTTTAGTTATTCTCAAAACATGTAGTTCTCATAAGGTCTGCTATAGATCTAATTCCATTCCAAAGTGCAGATTAAGATTCAAATACAAGTTTGTATGTTCCTGTTAATAACAAAAGTAGTAGTGTTGAGAGAGAGACCGTGTGGAGTAAACTTAGTAGCTGAGAAAATGCTCTGTCAATAAAGGAAAAGGCATTCTAAAGATGAAACGCCTTGTCTCATTTCTAGACGGACATGTTTTATTCCTCAGAGAAACCTATGCTTCCATTGCCATTTGTATCATTTTTCTTTATGATAATTTAGCAATTGACTCAGTATTATCTTTAGTGAGTAATCTTCAGAAGTAATGTAAAATGTGATCATTGACGTGTAAAAGAAAGTCTCTCTTTATTTGGATATAGTTTCACCAAGTATTTGAACACATACACTATTATGACAAAATTAGGCAGGAAAACGTGCTTCTGAGGTCCGAGCATCCGCTCCGAGCCAACGTCTGACTGATGAGGAGGAATATTTTACAGCCCGGATAGAGGGGCTTATTCTGCGGAATCTGGTCTCTAGCCATTTGACCTGTCTTGCATTAGGGTTGAACTTTTGGCAGAAAGAGCCCTTCTCCACGTACCACAGGAGTCATCCAAAAGCCCTCGAGAATTCCACCACTGATGCGGCAAGGACGAAAGTCATTGCCACTCTCGTCGCAGAAAAACTTAACTCCAAGTCATAGACAGTCCCTGCTCTCCTCCTGATGGGTTTGAGAAGAAATAAGGGGATGAACAAAATGAGTCAAGGTGAAGGAGGCAGCTCACAGGAAGGCAAAACAATATTTCTCCAAGAGAAAGAGCGTGAGAATCATGTACCCAATCCATTGATTTCTTGCTCTGACTACTCTCTGTAATTCATCTGCTAGAGCCATTGGCGCCACTTAAAGTACCACAAAGGCGCATCATCAGGCTTTTTTCATTGTAATTTGATGGCGTGGCGGGCTCGTCCCTGGGAAACAAAGACAGTTCAAGTCAGTTAGCCATTACACTGACATTTGAATTTGAGAGAAGAGGGCCAAGGAAGTGTCTCTACGGAGCAGTAAAAGAAACAGATAAGGTCATAAACATCTTTCCACTAATGGATGACTTAGGTAGATGTGTTTATTTAGATAAAATGGTCATTTCTCATTCTTCTGCTCTTCCTTCTCCTTCTTCTTCATTCCACTTTTTCTTCCCCCTCATCTTGGTACAGAAACCTGCTGGGAAGCTCTGTAGTCAAAACAACAGTGGTTGAATCAGAGAATGCCAGTCGGATTGGATTCCAAAGAGAAGCTGCACACGAATGGTAGTAAGTGCCAACTCCGTCTCCCTCCTCGATTGCTTCTTCCCTTCTACATCTTTTGCAACAGCCCTGAGGTACCACATTGGCAGAGATGACCCAAAGGAGGAAGGAAAACTGTTATTCTGGGAATCCAGTTGCGTGAACTTAGTTCTGACTCTAGTACTTACTAGGTGTGAAATGTTGGGCCAGCTACTTAACATCCGTAACCTGTAGCGGTCGAGAATACCTGTGTCATCATATTATGAAAGATTGAAAGGGTGCGGTATAAAGGAAAGCTCTCAGTGTGATTCTCAGCCGTGGAAACATCAGCAATCATCATACTCATGATATTTTCTTCTCTTCTACTTTTGCCATTTTGTCCTGTATTTTCATTGCCTCTGTGGCACAAACTTGGACTACTTACTGTGCAGTTCGATGTGTAAACGTGTTATGAAGGAATGGACGGATCTTTACACCTATGGTCATATCTTTCAGCGTAAGAGGGAAGATTTATTTTGAAGCTGGCATGATCTAGTCCCCTTTCCCCCCTAATGTAAATGTCTCTGTTATACATAAATTCACAGTCTCTTTTGTTGTCCAGTAACTGCTACGATCCGAGAGGCCGGACTACATAGCAGGAAACAGACAGGCCATAAATACGTTCAGTGTTTTCAAAGATGACAATTTGAAATGCGAAAGCTGGAAGATACAAAATGGAGGAAATATGAAGCTATTAAGATGGAAGAAAGCAGGAAACATTTGGATTTAATTCCATCCTGGACTCATTTCACCAAAGTTCAACGCAACGCCAGACCTGAGCAAATGTGATTGCTCTCCTGTGCCCTTGTCCTTTCTTCTTTGTCCTTTTCCTCTGTAGAACTACGTTAATGCCGCATATTTTATAAAGGATCATATCTCAGTCAATTAGTAATATTACTTACTCTTCTAGAGGTTAAAAAAAAGAGAGAGAGCGAAAGAAACTCAATTTTAGGCTCTAGTGCCTCTGAAGGGGGTTGTTTGAAGCTTCAAAACATAAGAGAGCATTAAAGGGTGTTATGCAGACTGGATGCATTTCGATGAACTAACTCTGAACGGGGAAAACTGCTTTTGTAAAACATTGAAGAATGACTCTTCCATAAAAGGTCCTTTGATCCAGAATTGCAAATGTGACCCCACTAGGAAACCAGTGGTGCCAATAAGAGGTGGCTTTTGGGGATGTGAATCGACTTTGTAATTGTTACAGATAAGGTATTGGTGACTCGCATTTTATTTTAAGCTATTGTTTTCCTTATGGAAAAAAAAAAGGAGAGAAAATCAACTTGACAATGGATGGAGCAACTCTCCTGGTCCTCACCCACCACCCGAATCCCATCGGTTGGTGTCTGCAAAGCAAATATTATTTTAAATCCGAAACTAATTTTTGGAGGGATTACAGGGAGATTAAAATCACAGTGAAAAATAATTCCCTGAAAGATGACTAGATACCATACTTCCGAAACGTCTTTAATCCCCAAGTTTCACAAATGTTCAGGAAAAGATTTGTTAAGATAATCGGAATAATTCCCAAATGGTCTTATTTTAAAATGTTTAAAGTACATGTAAATTTTACATAGAAAGAAACTAATTATTTGCCTATTTTAACAATTATCTAGACATTATACTTACAAGAAAAACTTAATTATCAAATCATTTTATAGCCCATAAAATCGTATAAGCTCACTAACAATTGGGAGCAAATCACATTTAACGTTCTTGTAATTACCCAAGTAAGACCATTTGTGATAAATAAATGTATCTTTTCACCATGTTGGAATCATGACAGACTATATGACAATTTCATACAAAAATCTGTTAATGTCAAAATGTAAGCATTTATCAAATATGTAAAAATAAGTGCAATAAAGATTTCCAGGAATGTTCAGAAGTAACTGATGATCTGATGTATTTTGGGTAAATATTGACTTGTGTTTATGTGTTATGGGTATGCTTATGTGTACGTGTGTGTGTGTGTGTGTGTGTGTGTGTGTGTGTGTGGGTGTGTGTGGGTGTGGGTGGGTGTGGGTGTGGGTGTGGCATGCAGTAATGCTACATAGGATAAAAATGGTTAAATGCAAGTATAAGGTTTAAATGTCTACTTTGCTTTGTTTGGCCTGCTATATATTTCTATTTTGAGACTGATGAGCAAAACATATAGACAAATTGGTGATTTCAGCTCATGCTTATAAATAATATAGCATAAATATACATGAAAAGATTTTCCTGTGTTTTTGAAAGTGGATTTAAGGACAAAACCGAATCTATTAACTAATGACAAGCGACTAATTTGGCTATACATGTAACATACAATGTGCAATTTGTGTATATTAAACTATCATCTTGTCCTATCTGACCATAAATGTATCCCAGATTTCCCTATGAGTCCCTAAATTCCCACTGCTATTGCAAATTCTCATTTTTATAAGAATGTGGAATAACCAAAATGGTTTTTCTATAGAAGAAGATCATGTATAGGAACAAAATATAAGAAGCCATAGAGTGATTTTTAAAACTTTATTGGCGGGGTTAATATTACCTTTTTTTTAAAAAAAAATAATGTTTGGGCGCCTGGGTGGCGCAGTCGGTTAAGCGTCCGACTTCAGCCAGGTCACGATCTCGCGGTCCGTGAGTCCGAGCCCCGCATCGGGCTCTGGGCTGATGGCTCAGAGCCTGGAGCCTGTTTCCGATTTTGTGTCTCCCTCTCTCTCTGCCCCTCCCCCGTTCATGCTCTGTCTCTCTCTGTCCCAAAAATAAATAAAAAACGTTGAAAAAAAAATTAAAAAAAAAATAATGTTTATTGATTTCTGAGAGACAGAGAGAGACAGAGTGTGAGCAGAGGAGGAGCAGAGGAGAGGGAGACACAGAATTCGAAACAAGCTCCAGGCTCTGAGCTGTCAGCACAGTGCCCGATGTGGGGCTCGAACTCACTGACCGCGAGATCATGACTGAGCTGAAGTCAGACATGCAACCGACTGAGCCACCCAGGCGCCCAATATTACCTTATTTTATGCAGTTTCCTTTATTTCTGAAAGGAAGAAATTTTGGCTCCCGATTAATTGAGTCTTCATGGCTTTTTAAGTCAAATACTTCTGAGAAAATGTCAATTACCTAATCTTAATAATTGACATGCATGTGCTATTATCACAGACTCTCTGTTGAAAGGTGAATACAGATATAACGTGATACTGAATATATGAGTGTTTGGCCATTAGGAAAGCATAATATTTTGCAATGTTTTCCCCCCTATTTGTCAACTACATCTAATTGATTACCTTCCTGTAACATTTTATTCTGTTTGTGAAACCCTGTCCTTAGCCACCTCCCTCTTCCAAGCGTGTATCATAAATTATGAAATCAATGGCACGGCTTGGCTGGCACACATAAAATTGATAGCTTCCCTTTCTTATATTAGCATAATCTGCCAATTTATTAGGGAAGGGTGAATGGCATGCTTTGCTGTTAGAACTGGTCGCGACAGGTCACTCGAAAACTTATTGATGGTGTGTGAGACACGCTTTTTAATTAAAATGTGGGACTGAGTTGGCTAGTCAACCACCCTTTTCTCCTTACTCATCACATTTATTGAGTCATGTATTTGCTTATTTATATTATTTTAAATGAACAGTGATGAGTCAGGATAGCGTACAAAAGGCATGTCCCAGAGGAAAAAAAAACACACACACACACACACAAAATAGCATATTTTTTTAGGGCAAGCACAAGCACACTGCCTGGAAAAACACTGTAAGAAGATAGGAACCTTCAACATGATAACTCGGACGAGGCACATTTTTACCAGGGTTACTGGCCACTTTGAAACTTCCTCCTGTCCAACCCCGACTTGATCGTTTTAAGCAAGATCGCTTCCCCACTTTTACCCGCTTTCTTTCACAAAGTTATAACTTAGGCAAGAGATTCCAGTCCCAATTGCACAATATTCTCGGGGTGGTTGTGATCTCAAAGGATGTTGTGAAATTCTCAAGGCAAAATTAATTGCGATGTGACTTAGGCTTTTCAACTGAAATGTGTACAATAAAGTGGCCGGAGAAGGAGGTTTCGTGGATCAAGAGGGAGGTTATGGCCAGAGGAGGATTACAGGGTGTCAGAACTACAGGACCCGGGTGGCTGGCAGGGATTTCTGCTTTCATCCCACAGACATCTGCGGGTGAGGGCACGAGATGAAAAGCCATGCATCCTCTCTGTAATTTATATTGCCACAACATTCCACCGTGGCCGCACTATTCAGCCCCAGGGAGCTCGCACGTACTTTTGTTTGCTCAGAAGAGTTTCCAAAAGGCTTAAGTATGTGTGCTTCTTACCGTGAAAGAGGGGTTCCTGCTGTTTGATCAAATTGTGAGTTAGGGTCTGGATTTTTGTTATTGTTTTGCTGTTTGACTTTGTTGGCTTGTTTGATTCAGAACACAGTATCTGATTTGTAGGCACCCTGTTTGCTTTGAGACTTGACAGACCCTCGGTTAAATCTGTCTTTTCCAGTAACACGTTTCCAGTAACTTTGACACGTTAACGAATATGTGAAATGGGCCAGCACCTACCTCCTCGGGCTGTTGTTCAAGAGTTTTAAGTACTCTGACAAAATGCTCTCTGGATAAAAGAAACTCCATAAAGGTTCATCCTGGATGGTTTCCTTATTAAAATATCTCAATTACAGCTGCCATTTCTACTGCCTTTCCGCCCTCAGTCTGTTTATCTTCTCTGTTTTTACAGCAAGTTCTAGGTCATTCACAAATGGAGCGGATCTTACCTTTATCAGCTCTAACCACAAATTTCACCAGCTTGCTGTATTTTCATAAAAGACAAAACCTGGAAAACGTCCTTTAGGGTCATCTAGTTCAACCTCCCCTTTTCTATGGCTGAAGGAATGGACATTTAATCAAATTTCTCAGCCTTCCAATTAATTTTCAGGAGCAGCTAGTGAAACAGGTGAGACCAAAATCCCATTCTCTAGACCAGACCCAGTCTTAAGCCTTTTGCTATATCACCTATCATTTCTCCATATAACCATGTTTTTATTTCAAAGATCTATCAAGGCCCTTATGAATAAATAAGGGTGGAACTTCCTGGAACCGAAAAAAATCCTTGGTTGGTTGCTGTAACTAAATTTGAAATTTGCTTCATGCAGTCCAGTCACTGTGAAGGGTTGATTTTATACAGGGATAATCTGAAATGTGTTTTGACACAACAGTCATTGAGCTTAAATTGACCCCTTCAGGACGGAAGCTAAGCAAAGCAAATTGAATCACAAACAAGACAATGAGGTGGATTCAGCTGTAAATAAGGCAAGCAACAAGGGTTTGGGGTTTGCCCCTGGTACAGCCTCCGGTTTGTTTCAGGTTTTAGGGAGCAGTCCTCCTGGGAAAAGAATCCCAATGTTTTTAAACAGAGGAGAATGCATTCAACCTCCGGGTGTGATCAGCTCAGCACAGATTATTTGCTTGGAGATACCTTATGGAATAATAAAGAGTAGATTTGAGCTATTCAAGGAGATGATATGTAGCTCAGGGGGCCGCCATAACTGTCACACTGACCCTTCTCAAATGTTTTTGTGTCTCTATGCCCTGGATCATGCTTAGAAATAAGAGCAACTTTCTTGTGCTTTTCAGGAACAATCTGTTAGGATCCTGTTGCGTCACACTTATTATTGCTCCATATGCCCTGCAATAATCCAATTATAAGACATCGCAGTGAAATGGAATCTAACAGGACTCAGGCTCAATTCAGGGAGAATAGACAAGATGTGCTCGTGCGAGTCAATTCTATCCTGCAGATTTTCCTACTTGCGTTCTGCAGGCACAGCGAAGCCTTAGCCCTAGCGTAGGATTCCTCGGGTAGCTTTGCATCATTGGCAACAATTGTCTGAGCTCTTTGCCCCATTCTACTTTCTTTTCCTAAATCGTAGATGTGAGCACCTCGTTATGAATTGTGCCTCGCACACCACGATTTACGGCTATGGATGGAATGATTTCTTCCTTGATTTTATTACATTTGTGCAACATCCAATGAAAGCTATTCTGTCTTAAATTTCTCACTGAGAAAATACCTTCTATGCATTTTTTTTGTTCATCCCAAACATTAAAAGCGCTAATAGTTTGCTTAAGTCTATTTTACAGACAGCAACATTCAGTGGAATATCGCTAAAAATGTTGGGTTTGATTTGGCTTAGAGAGGAATCCAGGAGATGAGAAGTCTTTTGAAAAGCAAATCCTTATAGCACCTGTCCTGTTATATTGTTTGTTCTTATGCCTCTGTGGCTTTCTCCTGTGGATTTCAGTCTTCCCTCCTTGATTTCACCAAACCCTCTCTCAATGTACAGCCGTTTAGCACGGCGCCAATGTGAACTTGCCATCACAGTGACTCGCTTTTGACCCGAGACCCTGTTCAAACCATCTCCATGACTTTGAATAAGTTATTTAACCTCTTCCAATTGCCTAATCTGTGAGGTAGAGATTTGATTCCTAAAGTTGAGGGCTGCTGTCATGGCAAATGAAATACTTGTGCCAAGGGAGACAACAGGGAATCAGCAGTACCACTGGCCCTATGATACCACTGGAGAACCTACAGCACTAAGATGCATGATCTTGAGAAGATCTTTTTACCATTCTGGGCCTCAAAAACTTCATTCATTCATTCATTCATTCATTCATTAGATAATACATTTTTGAAACACTCAACATGCAACCATAGTTAGAGGAAAGGAGAATATTAGCAGTTATTAAGGCAAATATCTTTCCTCTTCCTTTTACCGGCAGAGAAGAAAGATTCTATTTTTATTCATTTTACAAGTAGTTATATGATACTCATTGTACACTAAGCACTGTTTTAAGTACTTTACAAATATTAACTCATCTGAATCTCAAGTAACTTTAAAATTTTTTTTTTCAACGTTTATTTATTTTTGGGACAGAGAGAGACAGAGCATGAACAGGGGAGGGGCAGAGAGAGAGGGAGACACAGAATCGGAAACAGGCTCCAGGCTCTGAGCCATCAGCCCAGAGCCCGACGCGGGGCTCGAACTCACGGACCGCGAGATCGTGACCTGGCTGAAGTCGGACGCTTAACCCACTGCGCCACCCAGGCGCCCCTCAAATAACTTTATGAGTAGGGTGGTGTTCTTACTTTACACTTGAGAACTGACCCACAGGGGGTTAGTGATGTGTCCAAGGCTGCACGGCTGGTCATTAGCCCAAGCAGGAAATGAGCCCTAATAGACTGGCTCTGAGTCCTTGCTGTTCACCATGTAACTGTGCTGCTTCTCCACGAAGAAAAATATTTAGAAATAAGTCATTGAATACAATTAATTTAAAAAATTTTTAAATTTATTTGTGTGTGTGAGAGAAAGAGAGAGAGAGAGAGAGAGAGAGAGAGAGCATGAGTGGGGCAGGGGCAAAAAGAGAGGGAGAGACAGAATCCGAAGCAGATTCCAGGCTCTGAGAGCCGTCAGCACAGAGCCCGACGCAGGGCTCAAACTCGTGCACCACAAGATCATAACGCGGGCTAAAGAAGTCAGATGCTCAACTGACTGAGCCACTTAGACGCCTCTGATTAAATTTTTATCATAATAAGTGACAGGAAGGAGGTGCACAGGATGCTATAAAATCAGAATAGCAAAATCTGCCAACAGGTGACTTTTTGAAGACCCATTATCCACTATATTCTACGGAATCCGTGATTCCTTGAGTCTCCTTATTACACACTTCTCACCATTGAGAATTCATTATGCACTGGAACAGAACATTAGCTGCTCTGACAACTGACCTGTGAGGTCTTCTGCAAAGAAAGATAAAATGGCTCAAGAAGTTACTTTTAAGTATTACAATGCAAATGCTACTTTAATTTAGAAAAACATGGCCCAGTCCACTGCCCTTCTTCTAACTCAAAATCTCATTTAATAGGGATGCCTGGGTGACTCAGTCGGTCTGACTTCAACTCAGGTCACGATCTTATGGTTTGGTTGGTGAGTTCGAGCCCCGCTCCTGGCTCTGTACCTATATGCTTCGGATCCTCTGTCTCCCTGTCTCTCTGCCCCTCCCCTTCTCTCTCTCTCTCTCTCTCTCTCTCTCTCTCCCTCAAAACTAAATAATCATTAATTTTTTTTTGCAACCGTATTCAGTGGCGGTCCTTATGCTAGCCAGTGCCAAGATGGAGCCAGTGCCAAGAGAAAAAGATCATTCTGGATTAAATCTCAGGAAGAATAGCCAAGGTTGTCTTTTTCATCATCTTTGGGTTTAAGTACTTATTTATTTGTATCGATATGTTGTAAGTGGTTTTTTGCAGAAAAGAAAATTAATCTTTGCTAGAAAGTTAACTCCCCAAAACTTGCCCATCTGGTTACCTGTCTTATATGCTATGCCTGAAACAGTACCTGGCGTATAGTAGGTTCTTGATAAGTATCAGTGGCATGTTGAATTTTGAAGAATGTCCTTTTGGTTACATCAATACGAGTCAACCAAAGAAGTCTGAGTGGAATGCTGGATAATGTGGTTAAACGTTAGCCACTACAGTTGGATTCGAGCCCAAGTTTGGCCACCTCCTTGGTTTGTAATCTGAGGTGAATCACTTCATCTCCCTGTTTCTCTCCTCTCTGGCTATGAAATATCCATTTTTACCTCTAAAAGTGCAGAGACAGACATCCCTTTGATGTCTTGCTCTCAATTTTAGCTTGCCAGAGGCTTATAACTTTATTTTTTACTGCAATTAATATCTTTGTCTTGTGGTTGTGGGAAGAAAAGCATAATAACGTACAAACAAAACCAAATATGCCCCCCAAAATGCATATATACTCTCTCTGAAAAGAGTACTTGTAAGTTTGACATGGTGGGCAAGGAACCTCAACTGATTTACTCTGCCCCCGATTAGAACACTGACTCACTGTATGACCGCATGACTAAATACACACCAGATATTTGTCTGAGGCCAACCCTGGTTGACTCATAATCTATGGTTTAAGATGAAGATCTGAGCTACCTTTGATCTTCTTCTTACAAGAATTTCAAAGAAGATAATACCAGCAGAGCCAACTTGACAGTTATAGAGGATGTACCTACCTAACTCCCATTATTCTGATTCACTAGAGAAGAAGTTACAACAGTAGCACCAGGGACTGAAATATCACGTTCAAATTTGAACCTGGGGTTGCAAAAGCCAATGGAGGTTGCATTAAATCGTGTAGCTTCAAAGAAATCAACATCTGGAAGCATGATAGAGATTTTAGACAACTACTTACAGCCTCCTAACATTAGACACAGAAAACCGAATGTCAAAAAGAAAACACTTGTTTTCCCATTTTATAAGCATTTTCCACTTATGATTTTTAGACTGTTGCATATAGTGATTTTTAGACACAGAAGGTGAGCAGAGTTTGGTGTGAAGGGTGTTTGTCAGGCATCAACACCTGAGAAATGGAGGGACCCGCAGGATGGTTGGGCTAAGGGAGAGAAGTCAGACTTCCTGGCAAGCCCAGCAAAGCCTTGGCCAAGCACGTGGAGAGCTCAGGAGTACAGGAGACAAGTCTGTCAGACTTGTCCCTCAATGAGTCAAAATGTCTGGGCTTTGGCACCCCCCAGAGGTTAGTCCCTGGATATGGGCCACCCCTGGAAAGGCGTTCTGTCAAGCAGAGGCTCTCTGTGACTGAGGAGGACCTGAAGAGGCTATTTATGGTCAGCACCACAAGCAACAGCCGCAGTCCTTCTCTGGAGTGAATATTGGAGGCGGATCTCCTTGTCTACCATGAATATCAAACAGTGAATAATCCTTAAAAAGTAAAAAGCAAAATACGGCCCAATTTCTATGGGACAAACGTAATCACTTGAGAATAAAAATCCTATTAAGCGATTTAGTATAAATATCTACATGGAAAGCTGGCATGAAGCTTACTTTCTGTAACCTACAAATCTCTTGAGGGCAAAGACCACGTCTCTAAACTCTGTATTTTATTTCAAGCTATATTAAAGGATCATTATACACATACCCAGTAATAGGCCGGTTCTTCTAATGGACCATTTTCCAGAAAAAGGAAATGACTGTATACTTCAAGTGGTTAGGATTCACTGTAGATGAGAGGCTTACCTTTACTGTGTATATAGGAAATCTATACACATGAATGCCATTTAAATATATGTACAGCTCAGCTCTGTATATGAATTAACACACACAGATCTCTGGCTCACAAATCACAAACTATATGTTGTAAAGTAGGTAATAGCAATGTATCTTTGGAAATCTTTTTCATAGCTTAAATCTAGCATTACAATCACAACATATAAATTCGTATCTGCACTCCACTATTTAATTCTTACCTGGAAAAAAAACTTTGTTTTTCTTAGAAATATGTCAATACACAGAGGCTTTCAGGTCTCAGACATATAAATGGCATCGTTAGCTATACAAGATTTTTTCTGAGGGTTAAGAGTCTGAGCAAATGTCTCTCTAAATGATTGGTACTTTTCGCAGAATTCTTCCCTAGCACACGAAAGAAGAAGAAAAAAACAAACGAAAACAAAACAAAACAAACAAACCAAAAAAACCCAGAAACAAAAACAAAAACAAACAGCACTGATCAAATGTTTTCATTGATTAAATTCCTCTACAGAAGCCAAGCTGCTCCAACCACCCTTCTTTCAGGAATCCCCTCCATTACATTGTCCCCGTAACGCCTTGACTCAGGCCTCCCTTCAATCTCGCAAACCTTCCTCCCGTGTTTCTCTCCATCTTCAGTCTTACTCCATTCATGCCAAGGATTCAAACTCTTTAAAGCAAAAATCCACAAAACTTTAATGATAAATGAACGAATCCAGCCCTCTCAATGACGGATCAAAAGAGCAGCCAAGAAGAAAACGAGAAAGCACTGAGGGGGGAAGGGTGTGCAATATTTGAACACAATTACCAACCTTCATCTAATAGACATGTACCAAATGCTTTCTCCAACCTTGGGGGGCGATATGTGTTCTTTTCAAGCACACACAGATATTAATCAATATTGACCATCTACTGGGCTAGAAAGCACATTTCAACAAATTCCAAAGGACAGCTATCATACAGAATGTATGTTCCGACTGTCCCAAATGCATATCCACTATCACACCACTGAAAATCGACAGCATCCCGTGTCTCCCATTTGGCAATTACAATTGGTCTTGGCTTGTATTGTTTCTTTCTGCATTTCTTTCTTTACCAGTGTTCCACTCACCCCTTGTGGCATTGTTGGAGTTTTTTTTGTTCTGATGTTGCCATTCCGATTTGTTCCTAATACAGTGCCTGGTACTTAGTTAAGGCAATAAATAATTTGTGTTTGTCTAATTTAATTTAAGCTTTGTGGGAAGGACGACTACAGCCAGATCTATGTCTCTAAAGTCCTGTGTAGTCAGGTGTTCTCAGCATCTCTGTGAGAGAGGAGACATTTAGAACAAGAAGACCAATGATGTTACAGCATGAGCTTTGAGATTTCTGACTTTATTGTTGTCTAAGTAGATCTCATTGAGCCACATTAAATGTAACATGTCTTACCTCATTACAGAAATATTTATTTCTATATTTGTAGTGCTTTGGAAGGCATTATGATCACTAATTGAGCTAAATTAATAGCATGAGACACTTAAGGAAAATACATATATTTCATTATTTGTACATAGTAAATGGTGTCTAAACTCCAATTGAGAACAAATTTTATGACCACATTACAAATCTCTAAATAGATCGCTAAACAAAATATGTCTAGCATACAGAAAAGCACAGAGGATAATAATGAACCAATTTGCCAAGTCTTAGCATTTTTTAATATCAGTGTCACATATTCTGAAGCCAACAGTTATCACAGATGTAGACAAAGACAATGATTTGTCCTCACCCGTTAAATAATATCTCTTCAGTAGAAATTCTGACACTGTTCTAACTACAGGAATCAGTACTAGTGGAATATACTTTGGAAGTATAAGCCATTATTAATAATGTCAGTAAGTAAACACACACACACACACACAAAACCTACCATAGACTAAGGAGATACCTATTTAATATACTTAAAAAAAGCTATTGCTTAATCATGCCCGCGCTTATATTTTTAAGAATCTCCAGTATCTATTTAAATACCTTGCCATTTCTTTTTTGGGGAATTCTGTCTATAATTTGTGCTAGAATTACAAGAATGTAAAGATCAAGAAAATGCTTAGAAACTTGGCTGCAAACGCACCAGTCAATTTCACATAATTGGAGATGACAGATACTGAAGCTCGATGAATAATATGCTCTCTGTATGTGTCAAATCAGGTATGAAAAAGAGGTAGTTATGCCAGTGGGCAAAAAATATACATAATTTACTAAAAGTGGAATAGGCTTGGGCTAATCTTATTTTTCAACATCTGAGTCATTTGCTTTCAGCATATCTTGTCATGCATCATAACGAGCCCCCCACTCTCTGAAATCCTAGCAGATGATCACAATACTTGGGAATAAAGAACATAAAATTCAATGTCGCACATCAGTGTTAAAGCTTTTCAGCTAAGAAGTCTTTGAAAATTGAGAAAGTGGTTAAGTTTCCAAATGGAATTAGTACTGAGTAGACAATTTTTTTTCTATGTACCAGAAACACATTGTATGCAAATATGTATAAAACTTAGAAATAAATAATCATGGTTCATTCCTATAAATATTAAAAGCATTTCTATTTCTTTATATGGTTTTTTTTTTCTTTTTCAGTTGTTTTGAGAAATGAAAAAACAAATTTATAATAGAAAAAATTTAAATTGGCGACACCAAAAGGAGCATCCTATTGACCTCCAGAATTAGGCATCGGTATCTACTTATCGCTTCAGTGTTGAACCCAGGTTGGTGAGTCTGTGGGTTGTCCAGACGAGAAGGGAGGATTCAGTCTCCTGGCAGGTATCTTATGCCCCCAAACAATACAGTACCTCAATTCCACATGGCAGTTCCTTTCTTAAAATCATTTATCAGGTAGCTCATTGGTTTTCTTCAAAATGTTTTTAAAAACATAATTTAAAAGGTGATTACCCAGGGGAACCTAGGTGGCTCAGTGGGTTAAGCATCTGACTTCAGCTTGGGTCATGGTCTCACAGTTTGTGGGTTTGAGTCCTGCATCTGGCTCTGTGCTGACAGCTTAGAGCCTGGAGCCTGCTTTGGATTCTGTGTCTTTCTGTCTGTCCCTCCTGCACTCACACTCTACCTCTCTCTTTCTCAAAAACAAAATAAACATTAATTTTTTAATTACCCAAATGAATAAAATGAAGTAAGGATAAGTAACTTTCTAATTCAGTCCTAGATAAAAATAAAAATATGTGAGCCCCGTGTGTAATGAAAAATGTTCTATGAGGCGCCTGGGTGGCTCAGTCGGTTAAGCATCCCACTTCAGCTCAGGTCATGATCTCACGGTTCGTGGGTTGGAGCCCCGCGTTGGGCTCTGTGCTGACAGCTCAGAGCCTGGGGCCTGCTTCAGATTCTGTGTCTCCCTCTGTCTCTGCCCCTCCCCTGCTCATGCCCTCTCTCTCTCTCTCAAAAAATAAATAAAAATTTTAAAAAAATTTAAAAAAATACAATAAATTTTCTAGTAGCTAAATTAAAAAAAAAACAACTAAAAAACCCCCAATAGATTTAACAATATACATTACTTAACCCAATATATCCACTATATGCACATACATACTCAAATATATCCAAAGTATTCATTTCAATGAGTAATCCACGTGAAATATTTATTAACAGGCTACTTTTCACCCTTTCTTTTAATACTAAGTTTTCAAGTTTAGGTGTGTATTTTATACTTACAGGACATCTCAATTTGGTTGAGGAACATTTCAAGTGCTCCATAGCCAGATGTGCCTAGTAGCTACTTCATTGGGTGACCCAAAAATGGATTATCACATCAAGGTAGTTCTACTAGTATTCAGAAGGCTAAAAAACAAAACAAAACAAAAAGTTGTCTTCCTTTTTTTCCATGCTTCTTTTCTTTCCTTTCCTTCCCAGCTTCAGCAGGGACACAAGAATGCAATTGCAAAAAGCAGCACGAACTCTTGGAATTCAATGAATTGTTTATAGATTAATCCTCCATAAATAAGAGATGCTATAAATGATATGTATTATGTGGTTGATTGAAATTTACCTTTGTGTCAATATTAATTGATGTGCAGGTGGTAAGACATACAGTAAAAGTTTCTAACATGAAGTAGCTGGATTGAAAAGTAAATTTAATCTTCTGTGTATTCAATCTGTAAGACATATGAAACTGAATTTTTACTTGTTTGCTGAAAAACTTGCCAGCCGAATATTATTATTCGACCTATGTGTTTAGGTCAGAATATAGGTGTATTTCAAAGTGTCACTACTATTATTCAAAGACTCCTCTGAGTATTTGTAAATAGCAAATTTTAATGCTAAAATTACGCAAATATAGTAATATAACGCACAGAGTCTGAATCATGTCATCGAATTCACTATTCTATCCCACCAAGAATTGTTTGTATTTGCTATTCCCTTTTGAGACTCAACTAATTAGCCTTTTTTAAATGTTTGAAACATCAGCCATGTCATAATAAATACACTATCTAGAATTTTATTTACTTTCTTATTATAGGGTGGTTTTCTGAAAACACCGAAATTCTGAAAACATTTTCCTAATAATTCCAAGAGTAATTTCTTGAAAATCTTTCTCTCATAGGTTTAGAATTACAGTACATGTCTTGGGGAAAGTATTATTGTGTGAAGTCAGGAATCAATATGAAAAATATGAAAATATGAGATAAATATTATTTTCTTTCATTAATACTAATTTTATGGTTGTTAAATTAAATACTTACAAAGCAGATCAAAATCTATGTCTAATTTCATGGTGATAATAGGATTAAGTATACTATCCCAGATCCTGCTTTGAGTTGAAGAGGTTATGAACCTTAATTCAGCCATCTCATTTGCTTATATTTCTTTTTTTTTTTTTCATTTTTTTCAGATATAATTAGGTTAACTTTTGAGGTTCCTCATAAAATCTGAAATTTAACTTTTATCTTGTCTTTTGAAATATGTAGTTTCCTAATGACTCCTCTCGTGACTTCCATAGTTATAGAATTTGTATATTAGCTGGAACTTAATTACCAGATTAGCATTTGCAATGTTTTTCTGATGCCTGTTATCCAAGTACTAGAAAATATGGACTTATTCTTCTCAAATGTATTCCTAAAGATTTACTGGCCCCTCAACATTCATGTCAAAGCTCTGACCCCTAATGTGTATTTGGAGACTGGGTCTTTCAAGAGGTACTTTGGGTTAAATGGGGTTATATGGGTGGGGGCTCTAATCCAATATGACCAGTGTCCTCACAAGAAGAGGAAGGGACAGCAGCGACGCATGCACCCAGAGGCAGGTCATGTCAGGACACAGCCAGAAGATGGCCATCTACAGGCCAAGGTGAGAGGACTCAGCGAAAACCAAACTTACCAACAACTTGCTTTTGGACTTCCAACCTCCAGAACTTTGAGAACATAATTTTTTTGTTTGTTTGTTTAAGATATCTTCTCTGTGGCATTTGTTATAATAGCCCCATTCCTATAGACGGATATGTCCTCAAATCCAAGCCAATACAGTTGTTTGCATGTACTAGAATGGTGCTTTGTATACCAGCAGTCCCTAGCATATTTGTTGTTGTTACGGCATTGTTTACATAGAGGGAAATTTACCAATTTTTAGCATACAGTTTGAAGAATATTGGTAATTATATTCCACAGCCATCACCACCATCAAAATACAGCATGGTTTGTTTTCCATGCATCTTTCTAGTATATTTAATATACTACACCACCAAAACCAGCATCAGGCAACCACTGATTTGCTGTCACAATATTTTTGCCTTCCTAGCGTGTCATTTGTATACAACTATACGGTATGGTTTTGCATGTCTGTGTGATTGTCTTCTTCCATCTAACATACTTTTGTGAGAATCATCCATATTCTCACATATGTTAATATTTTTTCTTGTTTTCACTGTTGACTCACATTCCACAGTATGAATGTATCACAATTTGTTGATCCATTTACCAGTTGATGGCCATTTGAGTTGCTTACAGTTGGGGCTTTTATAAAGTTGCTAAGAAGATTTGGGGGAATATGTTTTATTTCTGTTGGGTAAAGACTTATGAGTGTAACTGTTGAGTCACATGGTAATGTACACCAATGTGCATTTCTACCAACAATAATGAGATTTCCAGCTGTTACACATCCTCACTAGTACTTGGTAAGGTCGGACTTAACAGGAGACATTCTAGTGGGTATACAATGATATGTCCTGGCTTTCTTCTGTGTTTTTCTGATGACTGGTAATGCTGAGCATCTTTACATGTGCTTATTAACAAATAGACGCTTTATTTGGCAAGTGTGTATTCACATCATTTGACCATTTTTTGTATTGCTTTTCTTATTGTGTTTTAAGAATTCCATGTATTTTTTGGGGGAAAAAGTATTTTGTCAAGGGATTTGCAAAAATATTTTACCGGGCTGTGAGTTGCCTTATTGTTTGCTTAATGATATCTTTTGAAGACCAGAATTGGGAATGTTGATGGCGTCTAATTTTATCATTTTTTCACTAAATTTAGGCTTGTCATGTCCAGGTGGAGAAGTTTGTGCCTAATTGAAAGCCGCGAAGATTTTTATCCTATGTTTTCTTTTAAAAGGCTGGTAACATTAGCTCATTTTGAGTTAATGTTGTGTAGAGTGTGAGGCATGTCAAATGTCTAATAGGTACATGAAAAGGTTCTCGACATCACTAACCAGGGGAATGAAAATCAAAATCACAGTGAGAGCTCATCTCACTCCTGTTAGGATGGCTATTGTCAAAAAGACAAGAGAAAACAGTGTAGGAGGAGATGGAATAAAAAGAACTTGTGTGCACTGTTGGTGGGAATGTAAATCGATGCAGCCACTATGGAAACAGCACAGAGATTTCTCAAAAAAAAAAAAATAAATAAATAAATAAATAAAAGTATAATTACCATATGACCCGACAACTCCACTTTTGGGTATATATATCTGAAAGAAATGAAATCACTATCCCAAAGAGATGTCTGCACCCCTATGTTCAGTGCAGCATTATTTTTTTAATAGCCAAAATATGGAAAAACCTAATTGTCCATCAAGAGATGATTGGATCAAATGTAACACACGCACGCACACACGCACGCACACACACACACACACACACACACACACACACACACTGGAATATTATTCAGACCTAAGAAAGAAGGAAATCCTGCAATTTTTAACAACACGGATGAACTTGGAGGACATTATGCTAAGTGAAATAAGCCGAAGACAGAAAGACAAATGTTGCATGATATCACTTAAATGTGGAATGCAAAAAAGGTGAACTCATATTAGCAGAGAATAAAATAGTGGTGCTCTGGGCTGAGGAGTAGGAAAATGGGGAGATGTATGCTGGTCACGGTGCCCACTTTCACTTATAAAATGAGTAAGTTCTGGGGGAGTCTCACATACAACATAGTGATGCCAGTTAATAGTACAATATTGTACACTTAAAATTTGTTGAAAGAATACATTTTATATGTTTTCATCACACACACAAATGGTAACTATGTGAGGTTATGGATGTGTTATTTTTATTGCGGCAATCATTTCACAACATAAACACCTATGGAATCATCACATTGTACACCTTAAATCTATACAATTCTTATTTGTCGATTGTACCTCAATAGAACTGGAAACATTTTTTTTTCTGAACCAAAGAGAGTATAAAAATAAGAACGAGAATCATAAAAATCTGACGCACAATAAAGAAAAATCAAAATCAAAGTCAGTTCTCTGACAAGATTAATTAAGCCGATATATTTCTAGCAAGACTGATTTAAAAAAAAACAAGGAGAGAGGAGGCAGAGACACCCCAATTTCACAGAGCAGTGATGGACATAAACATAAGAATATCACATCAAAATCTGCAGGCACTTAGTTCTATTACCAACCAAGATGGCTGAAGCCCACCACCTCGCACTGATGAAAAGAAAGGGTTGGGGCACAATGGAGGACTCTGGAAAGAAAAGGGGAGAAGGCAGATTAAGCAGAGAAGATAAAACCCAGAGAATGACCAAGAGCAGTGGTGAGTCCCTGTTTATTCCCTTCACACTTTGTTTCCCACCTTTGACCAGAGGGTTAGCTCAAGAGCCCCATCACACCCATGGGCAGCATTATCTTTGAGAAGAGCTCAACTTTCGGCCAGAAAACTTAAAAAAAAAAAAAAAAGAGCCCCTCAGGACAGTCAGTTGCCGGGTTATGTTGAGCCATAGTTCATTTTCGTCTTGTGAGTAGACCACAGTTTATTTACTCATTTCAACAATGGTTACATTCGAGTTGGTGTTGCCTAGGAGTTTTACAACAATGACTATTTGTATCTTGGGACACAAGTGTGCCAATTTCTCTGGAGTGATGTTGCTGGGCCTTGATATTAACCAGATTCTAGGGAGTTTCTAGACCATAGAATTCTCTTTACCATTTAGCTCTCATTATAACTTTGCATATGGGGTGGGGTGGGGGGGTGGTGCGTGGGTGGCTCAGTCAGTTGGTGTCTGACTTCAGCTCAGGTCATGATCTCATGGTTCATGTGTTCAAGCCCAGCGTCGGGCTCTGCTAACAGCTCGGAGCCTGGAACCTGCTTCATATTCTGTGTCTCCTTCTCTCTCTGCCCCTCCTCTGCTTGTGCTCTGTCTCTGTCTCTGTCTCTCTCAATAATAACTAAATATTAAAAAAAAATTACAACTTTGCATATGGGACCAACTTTGGGTCTCATATAATCATTGACCAAAAAAAGCACCTACTCTCTTTTCAGGTACTTGTTAAATGATGGTACATCACTTTTGACAAAATAGCAGAGACACTTATCTAACTAAGAGCACAGGAGGCTGTATGCTCTTAGTGATATTCTCAGTGTCCTGATAGCTTTATTTGCTTTCATAAAATGACTATGTATATGTGTGAGTATGTGTGTGTGTAACAGAGAGAGACAGAGAAGGGAAAAAGACAGAATTATTTAGGAATAAAATCAAGAATCTTCTAGTTTAGTGCAAAGTTATGAAAGAACCCTTCCTATTTAACTTCAGGATATAATGGAAATTAATTCTCTTTTTCATATTTTTCTATGGTGTCAAATTGAAGCCAGTCATCACTCTCACATGTTTCCTAAAAAAGTTTTTTTAGGAAATTCTGTATTATTTTTATGTCGTTTCGACTTTTATTGTTGAAAGGTGAATACGAAATATGAATATTGTTCATATTCTGGGATCTCGTGATCATTTTGAAAGTTAGTGATGCCAAATCATAGAAATAAAAAGTACCATTTATACATAATTATAGCTAAGAGATAAAACTAAAAATACACCACTTTCTTCCCAGTGCCTCAGAATAAAAGAACACGGAGTGTAAACTCTTATTTTGGATATGCACACACTACATGCTTCATGTGCTGTCTTTCATGAGCTACGTGGGAGCGTTTTATGTCAGGTACAAATTTATTATCAGCACAGCTCTGGCATCATATATTTATGATTAAATCATGAGATACTATGCACACAAGTTTGAACATTTCTTGACTCTTCGCGTTTCATTATAGATGTGTTAAATTATTGTTGAAAAATCCCCTTGAGAATGTTACACGGAGAGGAAGTTTCAGCAAGATGAATTCTGCATTCTAGGGCTGAGGTGTCTCTCCAAAAGTCTGCCATTTCACTTTGAATACTAAAAGACAGATTACCTTTCTGTAACTCAGAAGTCAGCTGAAAGTCTGGCTCATGTTTTATTGAAATAAACAACATACCAACGTTTATCATATGTTATGAAATTCTGGATCTGATGGGTTTTGCCCTGTAGCATTTCTTTCGCACTCACTCCCATTCTCTTCAACAGCCTTCCTCAATGTTCCAAATTAGAAATGGCAACAGATCTGGGCGCCTGGGTGGCTCAGTCGGTTAGGCGGTAGGCATCTGCCTCTTGATTTCAGCTCAGGTCATGATCTCGCTGTCCGTGAGTTCGAGCCCCGCCTTGGGCTCTGTGTTGACAGCTCAGAGCCTGGAACCTGTTTTGGATTCTCTGTCTCCCTTTCTCTCTGTGCAAAGCCCCCTCCCCCCCACTCTCTCTCTCTTTCTCTCTCAAAAATTAAAATAAAGATTAAAAAATTTTTTTAATAAATAAATGGAAACAGATCAATGAAAATGGCATTATTTATATAACAGCACTCTTTTAGGCAAATCAGCATTCAATTACTAATTCATGGAAATTAAGGGGTCCAAGAAAGGAATGGGTGTGCCCAGTCCCCCACCACAGGAAGAAAAGCCTGGGGTAATATCACACCCCCATCCATACCCCCAACTTCCTGTCCCACTGTTTTCCAAGGTCTAGGGTTTCAACTCAGATATGGAAAAGGTGGGATGGTGGAAAGTGATGAAACAGAACCATTACTGCAGAACGCAGACTAATCAAAGGGAACAGAATATCTGCTCAGGTTTGTGCCACACACACTTGAACTCTGAGTCAGGTACAGAAAGAGTATAAAATGCTTTTCCATTTTTTTTCTTTTTTGTGGTATTTTTATTTATTTTTTGATTTATTTTTTGATTTTTTTTAATGTCTTACTTATTTTTAAGACAGAGAGAGACAGAGCATGAGTGAGGTTGGGGCAGAGAGAGAGGGAGACACAGAATCCGAGGCAGACTCCAGGCTCCGAGCTGTCAGCACAGAGCCCGACGCGGGGCTTGAACTCAAGAACTGTGAGATCATGACCTGAGTGGAAGTCGAACGCTCAACCGACTGAGCCACCTGGGCGCTCCTAACTTTTTTTTCTTTTTAAGTTTATTTATTTATTTTTGTGAGAGAGACACACAGAGAGAGAGAGAGAATAAGGGAGGCACAGAGAGGGAGGGAGGGAGAGAGAACCCAAGCAGGCTGTCAGTACAGAGCCCGATGCAGGGCTTGAACTCACAAACCGCCAGATCATGACCTGAGCCAAAATCAAGACCCTCAACAGACTGAACCACCCAGACACCCCTATGGAATTTTTTAAATTAAATAAATCCCATTGACATATTTTTAACATCTCTGAATCGTCTCTCAGTCATGTTCTATGTGCCCTCTAATTAGCATCAAATCTTTCCAAATTAAAGTAGTGGTGTTGATGGCACTTAGCCTTTTTATGAACTTATTCGCATTTTAAAAAGGTTAGGAGAGGCTGCAGTTGAAATCGCCATCCCCACCGTCGTCATCTTGTACCCGAAGTAGTTTATGTCTCTGTGATAACTCTACATCGAATCTATAATTCTACATCGCTTGTCGCCTTTGGATCTGTGGCGCTCAAGACAAGACAAGAAGAAATGAAGGTGACAAAGTCTATCTTTTTCTTTCTCTCTTCTTCTGTTCTGAAGGCTCGCAAATAAGGCAGACGGTGCACTTCGTAATGTAGCTGGGTGTCTTAATAGAAGTCATACAGATATTAAAAGGAACAAGACGCTGAGGTTTCTGATTCAGGTACATTTTTCCCTCTCTGATGGGCTGCCGCCTTCTGCACTGTGCAAGTACTCATGTGGCAGAATTGTAGGACTGACGGAAGTAAAAATCAGCACGTCTGAAAAGGCCAGTGTGAAGTCAGTGATGCAGAAACACTGGAAAGGGGTTGCTCCGCTGGGGCTACAGGACATGGAAATGGCTTCATCAAGCTGTTAGGGAAAAGTCTGGATCGTAGAGGAAGAAAGGGCTTTGGAAAGTCGACTGCGTGAAGACAGAGGAGGAGAATTTTCAGGACCTGGAACTGGCCTCCACACATAAAACAAAACAAAAACAACAACAACAACAGTGTCACTAGTAAAGGTCCCTTGCAGTGACTGTTGCAAACAAACAAACAAACAGCACAGTAAATGAAATAAGGCATTCATCATCACCCCAAGCAAATTCACGGTCAATACTGATGCTTTCTTTGTAACCTGATTTCACTCTGAGAACATCCCAAGTGACGTCTTTTGGCTTCTCCTCTGCAATACCTACGTGTCTTATTTATTTCTTTACCTTCTTATATTGATTCCGAACATATACAACGCTAAATAATGTCAGTTATGGTTATAGGATTACTTTTCCTGGACTTTAATGAAAGTATCTATCCCGTTACCTTCACGTTTTTATATGAGATTTAGTAGGCACGTTACAGTTTTACTCTTTGATTACTGCTTCTTTTGTTTTGCTTATTTGTGTTCAGAATTTGTAAGTAATCAGAATAGTATTTCGAGATGTTAAAAGTACATTTTTGGCGTCTGTTGAAATAACTCAATAACGTTTTGTTATTTACATGCTATGCCTCTTTTGAAGCAACATGGCCTGTGTGTCTCAAATATGATACTAATCTCACACAATAGCCTATTTTATTTTGAAGGTGTTTTATGAAGTTTCAGCAATTTATTCTTTTCCAATAAAAAAACTACATGGTTACTATGGCTAGAAACTACATTCAATCAGGATTTAACTGTATGAGTTGTCTTAATTCCAACCTAGCTTATTGTATTGATTTGCTAGGGCTGATGTAACCAAGTGCCTCAGATAAACAACAGATATTTATGGTCTCACAGTTCCAGAGACGTGAAGTCCAAAACCAAAGTGTACAGAGGGCCCTACCTCCTTTGAATGCTCTAGAGAAGGGTCTCTTGTAGCCTTTGTCCTAGGCTTGCTAGTTCCTTGGCAGAACCTTCTGGTGGTTCCTTGGCTTGTAGTAGCATAATTCCAGACCTTACCTGGCATTGTCTCTCTGTGCGTGTCTGTGTCCAGATTTGCTTCCTTTGATAGGCCCACCCTCATGACCTCATTTTAATTTGATTACCCCTGTTAGATCCTATCTCTGAATAAGGTCCCATTCTGAAGTTCTGGACTCAAACATATCTTTTTTGAGAGACACAATTCAACTCATGACATTGACTTCCCATTTTAGAAAATATCGTTTTGTATTATATGAGATGTTTTTTTAAAACTATGAACCACTAATATGAATAATATTTCAATTAACAAGAGATATCTATAGTTTTGTGCAACTTATCTGAGTTGAAGTACCAAGAAACCCAAGTCACTTTTCCTACCCAAACTTTTTGCCCTATGACAGTGGCTCCTTGGTAACATTAAAAAGCATAATTGGATTATGTCTGATCTGATACTCAACTATAAGTCAATGAAAAATATTTGTATTTTAGAACTTCATACGCAAGCTTGTCCTGCTTTTGGTAGTAACTTTTTTGGTATATGTTAAAATTGTTTTCTCACATGTTTTGGTAGTTGTTAAGATGACAGTGTGCTAACAGAGCTTTTACTAGGTGCATACATTTGCTGCTTAAATTTTTTTTTTCCTTTTTAGTTTTATAATGAATACAACTCCTGCTTCCAAGCTGGAAATGTATCTTACATGTTGCTATCCCAATTTCAAAACTGTAACTTACATGTGCTAATCCATAATGCTAACTCCCTTTGTGGGCTATCATTGGCCCAAAGGAAGAGCTGTGCAAATGTTTGTTGAATGAGTGCATGAAATCAATGAATAAATCAGTGGAGTAAGGAAGAAGCCATGCATTTCATCTGATATTCTGGGTGTTGATTCACAGAACTGGCTTTAATTCCAACGGTGAATCTTATCAACACAATTAAAAAAAAAAAAAACCCAAACACTGGTTTGTGTTTTTCTTTGAAAACATTTCTTTTAATATGGACATTTAATCATTTATTTATTATGTTGCAACCGTTGGGATTGGATGTCTCCTTTGTGGGAGATGGTATTCTATGCGTTAAGGACGCAGTTCAAAATAGAAGAAGTGAGTCCCTGGATCATGCAGCCCACGACTTCCTCGTGGGGATAGTCAGACACTAAGGACAGTGGCCTCCATTATCTGGAGTTTTGCTTTCAAGTTACCCACAGTCAACCACAGTCTGGAAGCTCATCCTCTTTCTTCTGACCTATGTCAACAGGTCAATAGGAGGATAACACTCTGTCCCAATGCCTGCATCATACACCTCACTTCATCTCATCATATGAACACAAGGTTCTGCAACCCCCATGTGCGAAATGTTGCAGTCCAGTTACTAAATTCTTTTGAATGACCATACGCTCGATTATGTATCTATCTTTCCTCGGAGTGAGCCACTGCCTTTCAGCCTCCTTCCCCTTTAGCCCAAAACACACCATCTACGGAGAGACATATGCACGCCATCTTGGAAATAATTCTTATTTTAGTCGTTTATTTATTTATTTATTTATTCTCAAGTTAGTTAATATACAGTGCAGTCTTGGCTTCAGGAGTAGAACCCAGTGAGGCATCGCTCGCATATGACACCCAGTGCTCATCCCAACAGGTGCCCTCCTTAATGCCCATCCCCCATTCAGCCCACCCCCACCCCCTCGCCCCTTTAGTCTCATTTCGTGATATAGTGCTGATAGTCCAGCACCATGAGGATCCCTTTTTTTTGCACTGTGACAGTGTCCTTCTTAGAGAAATACAGGGAAATTACTATCAACTATGTCCCTTATAATTTTGGAGAACAATTAAAATCAGTTCAAAGACAAGATAAAAATAGAGGAAGAGGAGATTTAGAATCCACTTTCTATAATTTCCTGCACTTGACTCTTAAGAAGATAGTCCTTCGTATCTTGTGGCCTCTTGCGATAGAGTACTACCTGTCTCTGACTTTCTAAATAATTTTTTTGTGTTAGAACTTTGTAAAACAAATGACAGATAACAGTGCAAGAAATCACATGAAGGCACAGTTCCAGTCATACAATCCCCCACCCCCCACGAAGCATCAACTCCTGCTCACATTATTTGTGGCTTACTGGCCCCACACCCACTCCCACAGAGATGATACTGTGGTTAGTGTATGAACTAAGAAGAATGAACCCCAGGCACGGGTTGTTTAGGGTCTCGATAATTTAATGTACTCTCATGCTTCTCAGCTTCAAGTCGTACTAACACATCTCTTCAGAGTGCTGAGATTGTGAGATCACCCAGCTTATAAAGATTCGAAGCCTTCAACACATCCTCAGTTTCTGGCCAGTTAATTCAGTGAATGATATGGGTATGCATGCTTTTTTTTTTTTTTTTTTTTGTAGATCCGTTAGATTAGGATTTGGACTCCCATGGTATATATGACTTTAAATGTAGGGGACTTGATCCAGCTTTCCTCTTGGGAAAGGTACAGAAGCTTCTCCATTGTCTTGGTTATAATTATGTTAATTCCTTCTCCAAAGTGAATCTTTCTCTCCAATGGCTCCGGTGGTTATACCTAGGTAGCAGTGAGTCATTAGATTTGGCTCATTTCCCTTGGTCCCTCTTCCAAGGTGGAAATATGCTGGAGAGAGCATGAGAACCTTGGGTTTTAAATCCAATTAGATTCTGCTCAGTCCTTCCATCTGCAAAAGATTAAAATAATTTCCTCCTTCTAGGGTTATTATAATGACCAAATATGTTTTCACATCTTAGAGTAACCATTATCATTTCTAAGAATTTAGCTAACATTTATTGAGCTTTTACAATATACTAGGCTCTATTCAAATCCCTTCCCATATACCATCCTATTCAAATCTCCATTAACACTGTGAAATAAATACTGTTATTGTCCTCATTTTCACGCGGAGGAACTTTGGCACACAATTGTTACGGAAGAGGTCAGAAAAAGAACACGGGCAATCTGGTATCAGAGCCGATGATCTAGGCTGCCACTGACATGTGGAGGCAGTGGAGGCAAAATTGGCTGGCAGGGAAATCCAGATCGGTTTAGGAAAAGCAGCATGCCTGAATTGGCAGACACAGCCCTGTTAATAAAGGAAGAGGAAGAAGATGTGCTTACAAAGTGTGGCAGTTAAGCTACAACGTGGCAAGAATGCCACCGTGTTCTTGATCAGTCCAACCAGATGGGTATACAACCTACCATGAATCTAATGCTTCTCTAGGAGATTAGAATACAGGTGTCGGGCCATACCTGGGAGAAGAGACTAAGAGTGGAGTCCACAGTTTGGCAGAAAGGAATAAAGATTGCAAGTTTAATATAAACCATGCACAAGGAAAATAGGCAAAGAATCAGGGTAGGAAAAAGAATAGGATTCAAGTACTTCCAGAAGAATGCTAAGGACTGATTATGGTAGGGCTTCGAGGGTGGGACTTGTGCACTGGCTTAAGTAACCTGCTTCAAGTGTGCTGATCATTGCAGAGGCCTCAGCATTTTAGCCTGAGGACCTCCATGATGGTCAAAAGCTTAGGTTCTAGAAGGATGTCTTCCAGGTTCAAGCGAAGAAGATGCTAGTCTCTGGCCTATAGTTAACAGCCATAATGCCTTGTCAATGGTGGACAGCAAATATCTTTACAACTATGTTCGTGTGCTAGGGCTGCTATAACACAGACTGGCAGGCTTCAACCACAAAAATGTATTTTCTCACAATACTGGAGGCTGGAGGTCCAAGATCCAGGTGTCGGCAGGGTTGGTTTCTTCTGAGGCCTCTTTTGTGGGCTTACAGATGGCTGTCTTCTCCCTCCATTTCCACATTGTCTTCCTTCTGTGTTGTGTCCTAAACTCCTCCTCTTATAAAGACAACAGCCATCTTGGATGAGAGTCCACCCTAATGATCTCATTGTAAGTTCATTATCTCTTTAAATGCCCTCCTCCAAATACGGTACATTCTGACATGCTGGGGATTAGGACCTCAATATATTAATTTAAGGGGACTTGATTCAGCCCATAATAATTTTGTTGGTGAGTGACTAAGAAACATATCTCTTATACCATTGTTTCACAAACCCCAGAGACTCTGAAAAGATTGGGCTGTGTGAAAGCATTAATCATGCAATCATCTCTTCTCTGGATAAGAATTTATAGTCCTCAATTAGTTATTATCATAACAATACAATTCCCCTATAGCCCTATGAAATAAATACTACTATTATATCAAGATGGTCTGATCAAGATGACTCCCAGGGACGTTTCAAATATCACCCAGAATAGACGACAACGTATGTCTGAGATTATTCATTTTAAACAAAACATTTTAGAATTATTGCAGGGGCACCTGGATGGCTCGGTGGGTTAAGTGCCTGACTCTTGGTTTCGACATGACAGCCTGGAGCCTGCTTGGGATTTCTCTCCCTCTCTCTGCCCCTCCTTGTCCCACTTTCTTTCTCTCTCTCAATATAAACAAATAAACTTAAATAAAATAATTATTGTGGAACCAGCTTTATAAGATGTGAAGATAGGGACACTTGGGTGCCTCAATGAGTTAAGCATCCAACTCTTGATTTCAGTTCAGGTCATGATCTCATGTTTCATGAGATCAAGCCCTTTGGCAGGTTCTGAACTAACAGCACAGAGCCTGCTTGGGATTCTTGCTCTCCCTCTCTCTCTGCCCCTCCTCTTTTCTCTCTCTCTCTCTCTCTCTCTCTCTCGCAAAATAAATAAATAAACATTAAAAAAGATGCTAAGATAGATATAGCCAGGTATGTTTGGTTTCACAAACTTGCACAAGATCTTGCAGCACAAGATTTCATTTTCTATCATTTCATCCTTAGGTATTTCTATTCTTAGGTCAGGGAAATGAAATGGAGATAAGCAAGGGCAAAGAAAATCATCAAAAATGAAAGTTGATTTGTGTTCATGGCCCTGAGGGATTCTTCAGTCCTTGGATAGGTAGTTGCATATGATAACATCACTTTGAAGCTTTCTTGCTAACACTTAACTATTCTCCATTAAAGAACAAGTAACTTCCACCTTTCAGAAAAGATTTCCTAAAAAGAGAGAATAAACCCCCAGTGTTTTGACCGGGGGTAAAAGGGACATAAGGTATCTCAAAATAAGTTTTGAGAAATTAACCACATTTTGGTTTTCATCAATTCCAAGTATAACTTACTAGGCATTCTCTTCAGCTTATGTTTAAACCCATGTGTATCTCAATAGAAATCCAATCCATATGTTTCTGATTCATTTACACTTAGCTCATCAAAATATTGTTTTGCAAGAGCTATTTGAAGTCCAAAAAAGCTTTGAAAGCTTTTTTTCTTAGAAACAGGAAATCGGTTTTTGCCAAGTGTAAACAAACACATTCCCCTGCTCCCCGTGCTCACATTTTAATTGGAAATTTAGAAGACAGAAGGTTAGAACTCTCTAAACCTGTCCAAAAACAAATCTATCCTCTATATGACATGGCTCTGAAGTGTGTCCCTTTTTTTCCTTGATCTTAATTTTTTAATATTCTTTTGTTTATAAATTTCTGTCTAACTGGTCCCCATGTTTACATTAAGATTTTCTGTTTTACTTTAACTTTCATTCAATTATGTTTTTTATCTCAGTTTTCTTAAAAGAAATAATTTCTTCTAGGAGAACTTGTGCTTAAGCTTTTGCCTGATACAGTTTCAAATCAAATGGCACCCACTTAGATTTTTCTCATAAATCTGTGAATCAAGTGAAAAAACACAGCCCTGCTTTGGGTTCCTGACTTAGATGGCCACACTGGTGCCACTTAGTCACAGCATTGTTCTTCCAATGCATGGTGAAGAGCTCCAACGTATCATCAAATAAGGCATTGGGGTAAAGGGTCCCGCAAAATTTAACTCAAACGGAAGACACCCAGAACCATCCCTGTTGTAAGGATTTCTCCGTTGTGCACAGGTGACAATGTTTCTAACTGGCTTTTAGAAACACCGTCTCTGAGCTTCACCAGTAGTAATTTGGAAAGAGGCCATTACATGTCCATCTTCATGAATATTTAAGATAAGCCTAGAAGTAGATCTACCTGAATGTGCCCCTACCAGGAACTGGTCCAGTGGGAAGGTGACTCAGACCAGGTGCTGGTCAAGTAGGCGAGGAATTCAGAACAACCAGAACAAGAGCACCAGAGGTCAAGTGCAGAGTCAGACCCTGAAAAACCTGCAGAACCAAAACCAAAGAGCGAGTGAAGGGCCTGAAGGAACAGGTGAAGACAAAAGTAGGCAATCCTATCAGGGCGGGAGCGGCGAGTGAAGAGGTGGGAACAGAGGCTGAAATGAAGCAATATGATTTAACACTTTTCCACAAACAGTCTAAGATGGCAAAAGAGGACCACTTCCCTGCGAGTGGGTGGAGACCAAGGGACACGTGGATGGGTTCTCCTGGTTTAAAATCTGGCAGGTACTCTGTGTAGATTGGAGGCTTGCATTAGCCTCCTGAATAAGCCAAGTTGCCCTTCCTCTATCAGCCCCATAAGAACCCCCTGTGCTGGATGTAGCAGAGGGTATAAGGAGGAGAAGTGCGGTGCTGGAGTGGAAATCAACAGCCGGGCCAAGGCTCAAATCAAAACCCAGTAACCAGCTATTTGGAGGATGCTTTAGGAATTTAAATGGAAACATACTAATGAAATAGAAACCCTGTGCCATGCAGAAGATCCAAATTCTGCATTTTACTATCCTGACACCTGTAACATTTGATAAAAAATAGCTCATGACTTAGGTTGTACCTATTGCCTACTCAGATTCTTATAGAGACATATACCTAGAAAGAAGATGTCGAATTGTGAATCGTGATAGCATTATTTGCTAATAAAATGAAATCTGTATTTAATCTTCGTTGCCAAAGTTTCTGGAGAAAATAATGGTTTGTGGAGTAGTGACACATCAAGCCGGCATGGCCCCATGACTGGGTTTAGGGTGTGCCCAGATGCTCAGACCAAACCAGATCTTTACTAACTTGAAGGGTTGGAAGGACCTTAGAAGTCATGAAATTCAACACTGCTCCAATACTTGATTACATGATCCAGACTTTGCTTCAACATTCTCACTGAGACTGGAAACTACTGATGTAGTTTCTCCTGATGTAGGTCACTCTGGTAAAACCAAATTGTTAGAAAGTTCCTCCCTGCTTTGGCTAAATTCTATCTCCATCTAAGTACCCTGCATTGATCAGGGTCTGCCCTTTATAGGTGCAACCAGAAAAAGTCTCCAAGAAAAAAAAGAACATTAGCTTTATTTTTGCCCCCCCTCCCCCTTTGCTTATGCTCTGCTTTCCAGATACTTGTAGATGCCTGGCAAGCCTCTGTCACCTATCCCCTGTTCCTGCAGTGTTTCCTCATGTTTCCCAATTGCTTCTAACTTCTCATCTGGCCACTCTGTTCCAGCTAGACATGCTCCTTTTGCTCATGTGTTCTTTGTGGTGTTCCCATGATTTACATAGCTTCCAGGAACTCCTTCCACACCAGAGAGTTTTTGTCTAATCTCATCATTCAAGTTCTTTGTAACAGAATCCCAGGTCTGACCCAGTCTACTGATTTCTAAGAAGAAGCAATATGTCAGGTTTTTACCACCTCACTTTGCTTGCCCTATCTGCACCACGCACCCAATGTTCCATGACTCATGATTCATGGTTAGCCACGTCAGAGAAAGACCCCTCAAAACAACTTGGAAGGTGCTTTTGAGACTCACATTGCTGCTTAGAGTCACGTGTCACCTGAGAGCAGAAACAAAGTTTGACTTTAAATCCACCGGGCTGTAGCCTTAAATTGAACTCAGACTAAAGTGAATGGTGATATAATGGTTATACCCTTAAATTACTGTCTGTGCAGACACATTCCTCCTCTGTCTAGTGTGTGTTAGAGAAGCTGTGAATGGGTCAGAACATTTTCTCATTGTCACCTAACCATGTCAAAATAAACATGTCAGACTCTTACTTTATTACTTATGCATAAATGGTACATTGAAGTTCTAGGCAATACATATACAAGCCCTCATAATCTAGCAGATGCTATCTGTGAATGCTCACAAATAGTTTTCCAATTGGTTGTAGTACTTGTTTATTTTCTCCTCTTTTATTCTGGGCTCAGAGAACATTCTCCATGGAGGTCTGGTGAAATGCCAAATTCAGAAGTTGTTATGCAGCATTTTTGGTCACTGTTTAAGGAAGGAAAGCTATAACACTTTAATTTTATCCCTTAATAAACATAATTTTAAAAATTTCCTCTATTCCTTCTGTATCTCTTCTCTTCGTTTTCTCTATCTACGTTTTTTTTCTTCTTTTGTCAAGTTATTGACTCTCTCTTGCATGCAAATAGATTTGTCATGAGAATTTTTCCTTGGAAAGTGTCCTGTTTCTTATAACAATGACCATATCGTCATTTACTCCAAAGACTGTTGGCTCAAGTGGCAGAGTGACCTTAAGAGTAACTTAGGCTTGGTCTCACTGAAAATTCTGTTTTCTGTAAAATTTACAATTTACGATTGAAAGCTTCTATGAAACACACTTCTATTTTAAAATCAAGTATCTTTTCTTAAAAGAATTCTTGAAACAGATTAATGGTGACTTCATAGCACTCATGATTGGGGCCAAAATAAAGACAAATGTCTTACTTGAATAAAATTTGAATTGATCATAAAAAAAATTATAGAAAAGACCAAGACTGAATCTGGAAAGGATTTACGAAGATTTGGTTTATATTTGAGACAAACTTGATCATTATTGGTGCCTTTCATATCTCTCTCTTTTTCCCTCTCTCTTTGTTTTTGTACTTGGTTTCTTTCACTCCTTCCCAAGAAGCCAACAAAACCATGAGGACACAGAGAAAAATATTAAAATATACCACAAAATGTAAAAAAGAAACCATGTTTTGCATTTTAGACAAGATTCTATTCAAGTCCTTTGAAAACATGCATTTTAAGTCTGGCTCTTCTCCAAAAAGTGAGAGAAGATTAAAGTAATATATATATACTGAGTATAATATATTGAAGCCAAGAAAACGGTGACACTTGCCTGTAATCAGATATTGGGTTTTGACATCTGACCTTAAATTTCCTGCTTAAAGGAGAAAACCTCTGTGCTCTTTACAGAGCAAACAAGTAAGGGGGTTTCCTTTGTTTAAATTAAAAACCTGTGTTCTGTTAAATGTCTCCTGGGGTTTCAGCTTCTCTGGGGAAATGCAGGTTTGGGACTCTTTTTTGTTTGTTTCCAAAACTATATTATTTTATGTTGCATTTTATATGAAGCTTTAGTATGTGACAGCTAGAAGATCTCAAGATTATATTTGCCCTATAAAATTTGTCTTGATTTCACTAAACCTTACATTAGAAAGATATCACGCAAACCTGCCAGTGAAAACAGGGGCAAGTAGACAAAAACTGACTTTTTGTTTTTAAGGCTTAGAAAGGAAAGAAAATTGAAGAGGGAGGGGGGGTGTTTAAAGACAGAGGATTGAACATATATTTTTGGGTAAATATCCTCCCCAAACCTTCCAAAATCATACTATAGATATATTGAAAACCAAAAGCATGAATCTACAAGTACAAAAGAAAAGGGGGAAACAAGATAATAGAAAAGATTATTTGGGTGCTTGAAAGCAGGTAGATGAGTGGTAAAAGGCCAAGGAAAAGAATCCTAAGGAAGCAATTTGAAGAATTACCCCCAAATCAGGTGACTCTGGAAATGGGGAAGAAGTTGTGGTTAAAAAATAATTGGGTCAAATCCTATTTAAGAGGCAGGACTCCCGATCTCTCCCTCATCCCTTCCCTCACTTTGAGCAGTAACACCCATGTCCTTTTCTTATGGACAGAGCATCTCTGGAAAAAGTTCTTAGCTTTTATATGTTCATGTGGTTTGCTTGTGTCCACCCGGACAATCAAAAATACTCTTCCTCAACTCAAGGTTCTTAACCTTAATATCTGCAAAGTCCCTTTTTCCACACCAGGTAACATATTTACAGGTTCCAAGGATTAGGACATAGACATCTTTGAGGGGCTATTATTCTGCCCATCCCACAAACTTAAGAACGGGATTACCTTTAGAAGTATGTTTTTCAGTAAAATTCCAGAAAAGAAATCATCTTTGCCGAAAATAAACAGCCAAGCAAGGGAGCAAATGGACTGGCTCCAGAAATATTTTGAAAGTAGTACAGTCATTACTGGGTGGTTGATTGACTGCAGAGAGTGTAAAAGAGGGAGCATTCAAATATAACCCACAGATTTCCCTGTTGGGTCACTGAATGATGAAGCTATTTCTTAAGAATCAGAATCATAGAAAAAGGAAAAAAAGCAGGAAAAAAGATGAAGCTAGTTTAGGGCATGAAATGAGTCAGGAGCCAAGATTTTTAGATGGAAGGCTTAAGACAAGTCTCAGTTGGATTTGTAGATGTGGGAATTATTAGTCATGATATGTGAAGTCATGATACTAGATGAGATCACCAATGGAAATGTGGAGAGAAAGAATGGATGGATTTGGAGCTGAATTTAGAGCTATATTTATATTTAAATAGCAGGCAGAGGAGAGGGGTGTGGGGGAAGACTCTGAAGGGTTGATGAAAAACCAAGAAACCAGAAGCAAAGTGGCCAGTGGGACCCTGAGAACCTCTCATTCTCAGAAGGCTAATGTCTATTGTAGTCTATTGTAGTCTATTGTAATGTCTATTGTAGTACTGGGCATGCTATTTATCTTACAAGGAAGGCATAAAATGTGATCTAGTTAACCACGTAAACATAAGGAACTACCACAGATTGTCCCATAGCCAGGAAGCAAGCTTTCATTAATTGGTTCTGGGAGTTCTGAAAATTTGAAACTTCTTTCTTCATCTTAAATAGGAAGTTTCTTTCCTATTCTTCCTCCTGATTTTCTAAATAGTTTTATAAAAAGTCATTTTCTCCTACACTCTCTTCAGACATAAAACAGACACAGGGATAGATCTTTGCTAAGGACATGCAAAAATGTGCAAACCGTGTGAGAAATTGGTCTGTAAGAATTCAAATCTGTAGACTGGGAGAATGAGCGTAATATTTCTATCCACTGGCTTGCGTAATTTTCACTTTTGTCTCTTCCAAATGAGCCAAATTTTAAATTTCACCCAAAAAGTAGATGCCAAATCACATTAGGATGTACCTGTCTACTCTCAGTATTTTTTAAAACCAATTGGATAACTATCCCACGTACTGAGCACTCACAGGGGCCAACATTTCACTGAACCATTCTGTGGCTTTGCCCAGGGCTGCTGATACCTGTTGTTGGCTAAATCTGAAACAACATGTCTTTACAAGTGACCTCCCTGCATGATCTAAAATGAATATAGACATCAGTAAGTCATTGTGATCAAAAGTATCACTTCATATTTTGCCAGATAACCATGAAATTTGAATTAATATAGTAAAATTGTTAAAGGGCCTCTGTTGAAACATCTCAAACAATTATTTATCTTCCAGATTATGAATGATACTGTTTCTGAGGACATCCCAAAGCAGAAGCCTAGACTAGTAGTAAGTGGATGTGTGATTTCTTATTCTAATAATTAAACAATTTTAAGTGGCAGACATAAAATGTGTTAGATTTTTGTCAAAAGACTGCATCCAAAATGGTATTTTACTTTTTTTTTTTCCCAATGAAAATAGAAAATTCTGCTAGGTGAAACTTTTCTAAAAAGTTGCACTGACTCTTTAGAAAAGTTAACAACTCTGATAATTAGACGTTGGGGATAAAATCGGTAATAGTAAAACGCCTCAGGTATGTTTCTGTTAGACACATTCTTGAATCTGTCTTTGCATTGAGAAATCCTGGGCTTTTGATGACTATTTTTCTCAGTCACTATGACCAAGTGCTTGGTATCTTGCTATGCCACCCACATGGCTCAAAGTCATAACCTCTTGTTACCTTTGACCCTGAGGTCCCTGTCCACAATTTAAAAGTTACCCAAAAGAAATACATGCCAGGACATTACAATGTTGAGTCTCCCCCACAATGGGATTGCCAACCTCAGTGTGGGGAGCTCCATTCATTTCCTTAAAGACAGAAGATCATGGCGTGGGGAAGCAGAGATGGAGTTAGATGCCCCTAAAACCATAATGTTGAACATTTTTAATGGTGGAATTTCTGCTGTTGTCTCTTCTCCCCACTGAGATCCAAGAAAACTGAGGAAACAAGATTGAGAAGGAGCAAGCATTGACAAAAATTATAGCCTCAAAGGAATCCTGGGCCAAGCCTTCAGCTCTGTGACCTGAGGAACTCTGTTTTAGAATGAGCCTGATGTTAATATATGTTTATTTTTTGCTTGGGTTTGTTCTGGGAATAGTCTTTCAACTTCTCCAGGATGTACAGATCACTCTTAATTTTCAGTCTTGAGAACTGGCCTAGCTCAGTGTCTCTCTGGTATACAATGGGTGATCAGTAAATCAGTGTTTGGCTCGGTGGCTGCTGTAAGCTTTAGTAAGACCATTCATGGAGCCTCTGGAACTCAGTTGTGGGGAAATAAATTTGACCCACACATCAATCGGATTGAAGTAGCCTTGCTAAGGAGCTTCGGTTCCTTCACTTTTTGCAAATCCGCTCATATTTAAAGGAAAAATATACACCATTTCAAGAAGAGACTAGAAAGAAGAGGGATTGCTCTTTACTGAGTATCTAGTCTGTAGGATCCTTAGGCACTCCTACATGCTATTATCACATTTAATTCCTGTAATCCTATGAGATTACCATTATTATCTCTGTGTTAGCGATATGAAACTGAGACTGAGTCTGGGAGAAATAGTGAACAAACAGGTTTATGCCACAAAAAAAAAAAAAAGAGGGGGGTTTAAAACCAGACGTCTAATGCTAAAGTTGATGTTCATTGTATTAGATGACACAGTCTTCCTAGTAAGAAAGAAGATATGTGATTTTTTTTTTCTGCTGTTGCTGTAAAGGGTTATTTGATTATAGCTGTCGGTAATTTATCATTCTTAGATTTTGGCACATATAATCTTACAATCCCAGTATACTTTTTGAACTATGACCTCATAGTTCCTAGCAAGAACATGTTTTTCTAAAGATAACAGGCATTGTACTCAACTCCATCAAGCCAATCAATCATAAGATTCCTTTATGAAGACTTTTACATTGGCGAAATGTTTCAAAATACCACTCATAGGTTTATTTAGTAGTTGTTAATCCCAGTGGTATTTAAATGGAAATATATTTTGGCATTAAATATCTTTTAAACCGTAGAGTCATGACTTTAAATTTATTTCACACAGGATTTAATTTATATGTATGTTGCATAATGTTTTCAATTTTAAGAGGCTGATATAAAGAAACATGGTTGATGTGCTTGCAAATGGAGCTCACATATTTAAAACTGTAACTTTAGAATATTATACACTTATTACAGTGGTCAAACTTTTTGGATTTTCCTGTATAGCTTCCACACAGGAAAATATTTCTGATTTTTCCCTCTTAGGTCCTCAGATGAGAATACATTTTCTAGAGAAACCTGGGTGGCTCAGTCACACAAGCGTCTGACTCCGGCTCAGGTCTTGATCTCATGGTTCGTTGGTCAAGCCCCCTGTCAGGCTCTCTGCTGTCAACACAGAGACCACTTCAGATTCTCTGTCCCTCTCTCTGTCCCTCCCCCACTTGTGTTTACTCTCTCAAAAATAAATAAAACGTTAAAAAATAATTTTACAAAGAATGCATTTTCTAACAATCTTGAATTGTGACAAGTGTTATACGACCAGGTCTAGCCCACTTGTTGTAGGGAGAAGTCGTATATATCACTTTGGGCTAAAGAATTAATGACCTACCCATGACCTTTCTCTTATTCCTTAGCTTGGGAATCACCAATATTTGAGGCAGTGGTCTGTTAGCCTGGGTTCTAAAGTAACTGTCGTGATCAGAGCCCCTTAGCTAAATACTGATAGAGTGTAATATAAATGAGAAATAAGGCTTTGCAGATCTAACTCACTGATATTTGAAGACTATTTGTTACAAAGCATAAACGGGTCTATCTGTTAGAGGTGACTGATGTAATCCTCACCATGGCAACATTGCTCTGTACCTTGACACGGGGTGTTTTTCTGTCTTGAAAACTCACACACTTCAAAGGCTTGCTTAAAAAGCCATATTTTAACACTCAGCATATGTTCACACTTCTGGAAAACCATCTCTCGTAATTTATTCAGCAGCAAACCTGGATTAGGTAATTTACCCTTTGGCTCACACGCACACTTTGATTAAACATACCACATTCTATCTGAGTGTTTGCTGCTTCCACTATGTTAGCTCTGTAAAGGGTCAACACAGGTCATTTTATATACCACAAGTACCCTATACTGACCACCATTCTTACGAGAGGTAGGGGCTGAATAAATATATGTTTATTAATCGAATAATTGAATTAATGGAGGCATGAAGAAATGAAAGTGGCCTTATCAGTGGTGGCAAGATTTCATTTTTGGAAAGAGAAAAAAATTGATAGGAGGCAAATTACGGTAACTGATGATAAAAAAAAAATAACATTTTCAGCATACTGATAGTCATTTATACTTACATGATACTTCAATGTCTACAAAGAATTCTCCCTTTCATTTTGTCTATTTTATATTCCCAACAATATAAGTGTGGTGGTTTGGGCATATGTAATATTTTCCTCATTTTACACAAGAGGAATCTGAAGTTCAATAAAATAAAGTGCCATGTTCAAGACCAAAAGGCCTGCAGAGCTAAGTCTCCACATTTAGTCATCTATTTAAATCCATTCATGCATAGTTCTTCACTGCATTGGAGGTTTTTGTTCAGGTGAAAAAATTCACTAAACTAAACTTAAAAAATTTTTTTAAAGATCTGTAACCAAGAAAATATCTAAAGAGAGGAACAGAGCTCAGACCTCATGCTTAAGAGATTCATGCATCAGGCGGCCAAGATATAAAAGTACAGGGAAAAAAAGTTGTAAGGAGGGAGCGTAAGAAGGAGAATGGAGGAAAGAAAAAGTAAGAGAGAATGGAAGCACCACACGATGCCATAGGAGAGCATGTGGCCAGTGAAAAAGAGAGCGAACAGCGTGCTTGTGCCCAGGAGAATGAATTTTTAGATGGATTCGATGGAGTGAGTAGATATCAGATAGTACAGTCTTTTTATTTTTTTTTTAATGTTCATGTATTTATTTTGAGAGAGAGAGAGAGAGAGAGAGAGGTAGCGGCAGAGAGAGAGAGGGAGAAAAAAAATCCCAAGCAGGCTTCACGTTGTCAGTGCAGAGCCTGACCCAGGGCTCGATCTCACGAACCATGAGATCATGACCTAAGCCAAAATCAAGAGTCGGATGCTTAACTTACTGAGTCACCAAGGTGCCCTGAAGTCTTTTTATTTTTAGCAGCTGTATTGAGATAGAGTTCACATACCATATAATTCACTTACTTATGGTGTATAATTCAACGGTTTTTAGTGTATTTGCAGATATGTGTGGCTATTACCACAGTCAACTTAAGAATATTTTCATAACCCCCAAAAGAAATTTCGTATGTTTTAGCTATCATTCCTCTAAATGTTCACTCCCCTCTCCCCATCCTAGACAACCATTGATGTGCTTTGCGTTTTCTGTAGATTTCCCTGTTCTGGATATTTCATATGAATGGATGCATGTAAAATGTGGTCTTTTTGGCTGACTTCTTCCAATTAGCTCCGTGATTTTAAAGTTCATCCATGCTTTGTCATATATCAGTACTGCTATCCTTTCCATGGCTGAACAATATTCCGCTGTATGGATAAACCACATTTGCACATCCATTCGTCAGTTAATGGACATTTGGGTGATTTCAACCTTTTGACTACTATGAATAATGCTGCCATGAACATCAACTTACAAGTTGTGGTGTGAACATATGTTGCGAGTTCTCTTGGGTATATACCTAGGAGTGAAATTGTTGGGTCATCTGATAACTCTATGTTTAACCATTTGAGTTAAACTCTATGTTTAACTCTATGTTTAACGATCAGACTGTTTTCCAAAGCAATAACACCTCTAATGGTAAAGTCCTAATGCAGTGCTAAGGTTACGAAGAAGAGATTTGTACCAACCCATTTAAGGTGGGGATTTTATTGCTTTGAAGATTTTGGAGACGATGTGACTGAGTTTGGAACTTGGCTCTGTCACTTGCTGGCTATGTGATCCAAGGAAAGCTGCTAATCCTATTCATAAATACACGCCTCTGCAAAATGGGCATAATAGTAACTACTTTGAATGGTTGCTATGAATACGGAGGTACATGTCGGGAGGATCTGCAGTGACCACAGGCAGATGCTAAGCACTACATTAGTGTAAGCCTTGACTAGGAATCTCTACAAGGAAGAATATGTTGTCTAATTGAGCATCAGGCCTCCTATGGACTGAATTGTGTTTTCTCACCCAAAATTCATATGTTGAAGCCCTAACCCCCAAGGCGGTGGTGTTTGGAAACTGGGCGGTTAATAACTGGAGGTTATTAGGTTGAGATGAGGTCATGAGGGTGAAGCCTTCAAAATGAAATCAGTGCTCTTATAAGAAGAGACACCAGAGAGCTAGCTTCCTTTCTTTCTCTCTCTCCTCCAGGTAAGGACATGGTGAGAAGCCAGGAAAGAGCCTCACTGGGGAATCAAATCAGTCATCCCCTTGATCTTGGATTTCTCAGCCCCAAAAACTAAGAGAAATGAATTCCTTCATTTAAGTATTCAATCTATGGTATTTTGTTACGGCAGCCCAAGCTAACCAATGTAAGGACTCCACAAAGGTATTTTCATTTTTCTATATTGGAGAAGCCTATATATATTTAAAAGCAGAGTGGCAGAATCCAGTGGGTAGACTAAGTTTGAAGATATTCGAAATAGAGAGGTGATATATCTAGGTGGTCTTTCATGGGCCCCCAACTTCTACTTTGTAATTCACCACTTGTGCTTTACCAAACTTGATGGGATCCTGATCACTTATATTCTACATTACATCAGAATTGAATTCTAGGGGGCACAAATCTTGAATGTTTCATAAAGGGCAGGTGACTAGTGGGTAGAAATAGCCTTGTCTTGCTTTGCTTTGCTTTACTCTGCTTTGTTTTAGAAATGGGCCTTTTGCCTGTCTAAAAAAACATCCTACTTTCAGTTGTAAAATTGAATTCCCATGACCTGCTTATTACCACAATTATGATTGAGATCTGGGGTGATATCACAGAAGATAGAAGCGGGTGCCATGTATCTTGGACTTCCTAATGAAAAATGGTTAGCTAACGCCCAGCACTGTACTCAATGTTTTGCATGGAGTACGCAAAGAAAAAAAGCAGAATAAATACTTTTAAACTTAAGGACATGACAATGTCTACTTAAACCACAAATTTAGGATTAACTTGACACCATTAGAAAGCAACATTTCAACAAGTTTCAGCAGCTGTACGACCAAAAGAGGAATAGAGACTGGAAAAAAAAATTCAAAAGGGAAGAAATAAAAAGGAAAAAAAAACCCATCTAAATTGAAACATGGAATTGAGTGCGTTTGGAGGTGAGCCGTGAGCTTGGTAGGTCAGTGTGTGGAGAGAAGGGCGAAAGATAATTGGTTGGAACACACAGAGGCAAAAACTTGAGGATTACAGACAAGTCATAGCACATTGTGGTGCGAATGCCAGAGAGCTATTATGCAGGGGAAACGCTCGCGAAATTCTTATTCCCTGATGATTTCCAAGTCTCTTCTCTTTCTCTTGTCAAGCAGATGAATACGTGGGCCTCAAAGAAATTGGTGGCAAGCAGTCATTGACAGAATGAGAAGTTCATTCAAAATACTAATTTTCAGGCTGCTCTTTGAAACACATGATGTTTTGCATCTTCCTTCGTGTCCTCATTTAGCTTTCAGTGCATACGTTCTCCCCTTTTTCTCAATTACAGCACAGAGAAGGTAGAGATTTCTAATGGATGGACAGAATTCTACCTTTGAGAATTTGTTTATATCTGTTTTATTTTACTGGACTTTGAAAAGATAGTCTTTTGATCTAAAAGATAGGAAGGAAGAAAGGAAGGAAGGAAATTAAGTAAGAAGGAAGAATAGAAGGGAAGGCGAGAGGGAAATACAGGTCCATCTACATGATTCTTTCTAAGTTCTCTTTACTGTCTTTGTCGCTTGTCTTGTCATCTGCTTAAATAGCTCAGGCTCGGGGCGCCTGGGTGGCGCAGTCGGTTAAGCGTCCGACTTCAGCCAGGTCACGATCTCGCAGTCCGTAAGTTCGAGCCCCGCGTCGGGCTCTGGGCTGATGGCTCAGAGCCTGGAGCCTGTTTCTGATTCTGTGTCTCCCTCTCTCTCTGCCCCTCCCCTGTTCATGCTCTGTCTCTCTCTGTCTCAAAAAGAAATAAATAAACGTTGAAAAAAAAATTAAAAAAAAAATAGCTCAGGCTCCCAGCACATGATCAAGTGGGAAGCTCTGGGTTGGAAAGTTCCAAGGCACAAGAGGTTGCTCTGCGTTCACCATGTAGGCTGCCTGTGGTTACAGCTCAGCTGGCAGTGACACCAATGGCCGTCAAGGCCATGGCTGTTAAATGTTAATATCCACCCCCCCACCCCCCCACCCCCCACCCCCCACCCCCGTACAGAGCCGCTGTCTTTCTCAGTCTCTATCTCCCGAATGATTCTGGAAGCACAAAATTTACTAAGTTGACTTTGAGAAGTAAAAGTTGATAGTAGGTCACAGGATGCCTTGCAAAATCGAACAGTGGACGTGGAGAGCATCCCCTGACGCTGAGTTGACAGTCATATTACAGGCTGAGATTCTGGGGTCGATGTCCTTGATGGGAAACTGGACGAAGAGAATCCAAGATTCATTAAAGGACTGTGTCTCCCTCCGGGGGGGGGGGGACCTACAAGAGGGGACTGTGACACGTCATGTGAGGGTAATGTGGCATGGTGAAATAGACAAAAGAACTGGTTTTATCGGGGCTTAGGGGACATGAGAGGTCGAGAAAATCTCTGTGTTCTATCTTCCACCTCCTATCGTCACCTCACTGTAGTTACAGAACAGTAAATACAGGTCAAAATAAGTATCAAAACCATCCTTGAGGGATAATTACAGTAGTATATAAGAATACTGCTGATAATGATAATAACTATCATAATTATTTTGAAGAGTAACATGAAAACTGATTAAGTGTGCAAATATGGACATAAGGATTAGTCAGTCAGCTCTGAAAAGAGGTAACGGGTAGAAGATGGGGTGGGTAGACTTATGGAGATTATATATATATTATACAATTAATAATTAGAATTACACTATATCACTAATATGCTATATATAGTATAATTTTATATATTTAGATGGATAGACAGATGGATAGATATGTCTATCCATCTAAATCCATCTAAATATATAAAATAACATTTTCTATTTGGAAAAACACTGCCTGTTCCCATTGGCTGCCTTCTTGAATCACTGCCATTTTGCTTACAGTATGTCTCCTTCAACTATGAGTGCCCTCTTTCTCGTTCACCAGATTTTGTAAATTGACACTGAGGTTCCAAGTTAGGGCAGGTCTACCTAAATATCCATATATATGAATTTGTGTGCATATGTATATCCATTTATACATTATATATGTGACATCTCCATGGAACAGGCTAATTAGGCTTTTACTTTCGTGACGTGTGCTCTAAGCTGAGGGTTCACCCTGTCCTAATCTTTGAATTATGCTAAGGAAATGGATTCACAGGCGAGAGTTGAAAATTCTTCAGTGTGTTTGTTATGCCCAGAATTCGTGACCGCCAAAGACCACTGGGCGCCGAGTCCGATGCAAAAGCAAAAGAGCCTTTATTCGAGCCAGCTCGAGCTCAATCCCCTACCTGCACCGACGCAGTGATGAGATACCAGGGAGAGAGAGCGAGTTTCAAAAGCACAAAGGTTTTATAGGGGTCTAGGGGCAGTTGGTGAGGTAATGGCTGTGGCCTCAGCCGGTTGGCTGGGGAAGGGTCGGAGTCCTGTTACGCAGGTCGCTGGGCGTGTTTTGATCAGGAAGTTTGAATGGGTGAGCGGGAGGTTACTCAAGAGCAAGAGGCCTGGTCTAGGTGAAGGACACAGAACAAGATGGAGTCCGCAGCGGCGGAGGCCCGCCCTTTCATGTTCACATTGCATACAGTCTTTCCCCTCGCTTGCATCCTGATGAATCAACACTTGAATTACTGTTAAAGGGAAGGAGATTCAAGTGAGAATCCTGAATCCTGACAGACATCAACTTGCAAGCACTTGGAAAGTGCAAAGGAGTCAAGGCATCACTTAATAATGGATGGAAGGCGAGGCATCCAGGGCAGAGGGGATTGTGGTAAACTTAATTCAATTGCAAGTCTTAGCCATCTGAAACTCCAGGGTGGGAAGAACCTCCCAGAGATCAATCAGTCCATCCCTCTGCCTCTGGGCAGAACCACACCTAGGTAATTCCAGACTGATGAGATAGATGCTACTTCCTTTAGGATGACTATGCGATTGTGCTGACCAAAAAGTACTTCCATTAAAATTCCTAATGACTTATGCACTTCAGAGTCACAATGTGGTCATGAATAGCTTAATTAGCACCTTTTAAACCACATCATATTTTACTACGTTTCTCATTGTCAGTTATTTATAACAAATGAGAAAAACCCAAGTCATAAACAGTTGCCTTGTTTCAAGTATTAAGAGGAAAAAGCCAGACACATTATGCTGGCTTCAGAAATGATGGGAGTGGGATTTGTTTCAAACAGAGATGAACCATATAAAAACACTGAAATGTTGAACCTCACCAGACTTTTAAAAACAAAAGAGTTAGTTATATTTTTATCAGTAAGCATTAGAAGACCATAATAAATGGATTTATTTTAAAACAGATGCACATGAAAAATACTTTCACTTAAGTAAGGAAAAGTGAAAGTTCCAGTATTATTTTATATGTTAAAAATATTTAAAATGGGAAAATAGGATAGTGCAGTTTCTATATCATCTATCTATCATCTATCTACATTTATAGTATTAAAAAAAATTTTAAGCTAACTACTGTTTATTTTTCTTTTTCTGCACCCCCACGGATATTTTGCCATATTTATTCGTTAATTTATTTAAATGGCACACTATTTTTTATGAGCAGTTGTAGGTTTACAGAGTTCTCAGATACCCACTTACTTTTCCTGACGCTGACACTGGTGGTGGTTTGGATCTGGATCATTCTAATAGGTGCATAGTGGTATCTCATGATTGATTGATTGATTGATTGATTGATTTATGAGGGAGAGAGAGAGAGAAAATGAGTGGGAGAGGGGCAGAGAGGAAGAAGACACAGAATCCAAAGCAGGAGCAGGCTCCAAGTTGTCAGCACAGAACCTGACATGGGGCTTGAACCCGTGAACCACAAGATCTTGACCTGCGTCAAAGTCAGATGCTTAACCCACTGAGCCACCCAGGCACGCCACTCATGGTTGTTTTAATTTGCAATTTCTTCGTAATCAGATGTCAAACACTTTTTCATATGCTTTTTAGTTATCAGTATACCTTCTTGGGTGAGGTGTCTGTTAGATCCTTTGCCATTTTTGAATGGGTTGTTTGTTTTCTTGTTGAGAAGTGTGATATATAGATAGGCCTTTCCTGTTATAGTGATTCGATATGTGTTGGGAGGGAGGCATTCTCTAGTCTTATGGCTAGGCTGGCCTCTTAGTGGGCCAGCCTGTGTCCCCGGGTTTGGTCTTCATTAGTGCTTCTCATTGCCTCTTCTCCACCCTTCTTCGGTGGATAGGATAGGCTGGAGGGGGCCGGAGTTGGAGATATCCCTCCCCACACCCCCAGGCCAGTTGGGTTCTGATAAAACCTCAGTAGGTTATGCTTTGGTAAAATAGTTCCTCTTGAGGACAGGCTTTATTAAGAACAGAATGTTCTGGGCATATTTCAAAATGTCTACCCTCCCCCCCCATCCTGCTGGAAGATAAGGGGGATTTTTTTTTTTCTCAGATCTTCACTATGAAAACCTGGAAGGGCTTCTGCAGCTGACACTCAAAAAACTGTGGGGCTCCTACAAGACTGAGCCTCCATAGGATTTTTAATTCAGCCTTGTCCGCTTCAAACCTTCAGAAATTTGTCAACCATAATTTAGATTTTCCTACCCTAGTACTGGTTCCCACAAAGGTTTCTGCTCCTTGGGTTCTGTTCAGGTAGGTTTCCACCTAGTTCTCCAATTTTAGCGTATTTGCTTATCGTGTGACCTGAATTCTTTGACAAAACTAAGAAACGTTGTTGATTTATAGGCTGCTCGGGATTTTTTCTTGTTTGACGATTGAGGTGACAACCTCCATGTTCCTTACATGGCGGACTAGATCCCAGAGGTCCCCAAAATGTTTATTTTCAATGCTCACATTTAGAAACTCAGCTTGGTCTTCCATTGGTCTGATCAACGGTCTGACACTCATACTTGCTCTTTTTACATCCTCAGAAAGCCTTTTGAATCATGTTATTTTCAGAGTGCCTGGGTGGCTCAGCTGGTTAAGCATCTAACTCTTGGTTTCAGCTCAGGTCATAATCTCACAGTTTTCCAAGATCGAGCCCCACATCAGGCTCCCTGCTGAGAGCGTGGAGCCTGCTTGAGATTCTCTGTCCCTCTCTCTCCCTTGCTCGTACTCTCCTTTTCTCTCCCTCAAAATAAATAAACTTAAAAAAATATCATGTTATTTTCTGGTCAACAATAATTATTTTTTAAGTTACTGTAAAGTGACAATTCCATAAAAATCTTATCATCATTGACATGCATTTTTGTTAATCAGCATCATTAAGATGTCTTAATATCAAAGCCTCAGGGTATCTCAAGATGATGCATATTTTCTCTGTGTTTAAATTTCCCAAATTTTTATTAAATATATCTGCACTATAAATCCATCAGGGACATAGAAGCTGTCAAATCACACATGAAACTAAGTCTGAAACTATGAACTAACCCGAATTAGTGAATTTATAAGTCTACAGTAAAATCATAACCATGATGTAGTGAAAAATGAGAATATAGAACTGTATTCATTTCCTACTGAGTTGTCATTTTCTTCATTTCTCTAATTGATCACTTAAGACTGTTGCGGCTGCTGGTTGAATTTTATTTTAAATATTTTATGTTTTAAAATACATACTCTTTATTTGGATCAGTGGAAACTGTGAGCCATATCGATGGTGACATAATTACACACCTAGTTTTCCTTCTTTTAAGTGATTTTGTTTTTACTTTTGGCCATCGAATAAATATAAATACATATACACATTTTTTAAATTTCTTTTTGTAATTATAGCCTCTGTGTCAGCGCTTCTTCAAAAAGTCTGTTTTTCTCGGCTGGAATTTCACACCTCTACACTCACTTCACCAGGGAGGATAATAAATATGATGTAGGGCTCAAGGTTACGCCCCCTTCTGGTCTGTCTTTCCATTTGTGATGAAAAAGAGATGATGATGAGTTTACCTAAAACGTACTAAGTAAACATCAAACAAACAAAAATTACTAATTAGTTGATTTAACGAACGTGGCAAAAATAGCAGCTCTTTCTCTGTTCCTTGCCCCCTACTTATGCCATAAATAATCCACTTTTAAACATTTGATGAGGAGAAGGACACCTGTTATCTGAGTGACTGCTTTAGAAAGCAGTTTTTAGAATGCTTGCAAAATGCCACATACATGTTCAATCACGGCCATTTTTAAATGTCGCTGCATGTCCGGCTTGCGTGCAAGACACTATAGAGGTGCTCCAAGTAGGTTTCCAAGTTATAACTTGGTAACACCGTCTCCAAACTTCTATCTTCCATTAATGGCCATATGAAATACATTAACCCAAAGCTGAATATATGGAACAGCTAACATTGCAGAAATGTAGACACGATAAGGTAAGAGGAGAGAACCCGTCTTCCTGTACGGAAGTCATTGAGAGTCAACAGGAAAACTGTCAGCTGGAAACAAATCATGTGCTCCAATGAATGTGGATATACATTTTTTCACTTAAAAAAATTTTAAGTGTCTTTATTTTGAGAGGGATAGAGCGCATGCGTGTACACATGCACGCGTAGGAAGAAGAGACAGAAACCCAAGCCGGCTCCATGCTGTCAGCACAGAGCGAGACGCAGAGCTCGAACTCACAAGCTGTGAGATCACGACGTGAGCTGAGGTCAAGAGTCGGATGCTCAACTGACGGAGTCACCCAGGCACCCCTGGATGTTCATTTTTATAATTTAATAAAGAGTAGCGAACATCTCCGATTTCAGCATTGGTAAAAGAGAAGCTACCTTTGCGTGCGGGCATGTATGTGTAACATCAACACCTATGAGACAGATAACCTGTAAACAAACTTAGGGATGTCCAAGATTTATAGTTTTTGCCACAAAGTTTTGCCGTAGAGGGCAGTGAGTGGCATCACTGAGCTTTTGATTGCTGAATATAATCCCTTTGGTCTGTGGCAGTCCAAAGGGTTGACTCCAAATAAAAACTTCATTCGTGGAGCAAACACAAAGCCTTTATATTAAGAGAGACGGAACCAGAAGACATTCAGCACGGCTAACCTTGAGCCATTTGGTTCAGCATTGAATATTGCAGGGCAAATCTCCCCTGGAGCGATGCTTCGGACTTTCTTAGAAAAGAGAAACAGGGGCGCCTGGGTGGCGCAGTCGGTTAAGCGTCCGACTTCAGCCAGGTCACGATCTCGCGGTCCGGGAGTTCGAGCCCCGCCTCGGGCTCTGCGCTGATGGCTCAGAGCCTGGAGCCTGTTTCCGATTCTGTGTCTCCCTCTCTCTCTGCCCCTCCCCCGTTCATGCTCTGTCTCTCTCTGTCCCAAAAATAAATAAACGTTGAAAAAAAATTAAAAAAAAAAAAAAGAAAAGAAAAGAGAAACAAACAAACAAAAAAAAACATTCCGGCCACTTTGCTGATAGGTCTTTTGTCAGCCTGACCCAGGCACATGCGACACACGCAGTAGTCCATAAAGGTGAGCCTCTCTCTCTCCCCTGTTACCGTGTCAGTTACCTGGTTTCCCTAGCCCTGCTGTGGGAGTGTCTGAACTGCTCCTGTGTTAATCTGGTTTTTGAGTCTTCAATCATGATAGAAATCAGGGCGAATGCTTCCTCAGTGCTCCCTATACGCCAGTTTCCTAAGCACCTTGTAGATACTGACTCTTTCAAACTCCGTGGCAATCCGATGAGACAGGTGTAGTTATCATCACTTTTTTTTACAGGCATACAAAATGAGCAACCTTATGAGGTAGGTTCTGTTATTATTTCCACCGTACAGGTGTGAGTACGGCCAGTGCCTCCGTTTTACAGATGAGCACACTGCGGCACGGGGTGGTTAAGTAAACTGCACAAATGTCACACCGGCTGGTACATGACAAAAGCAGGCTTTGAACCCAGGCGTTCTGTTTCTTGCGTCCCTGTTCTCAACTACTTCACCGTCAAGCCTCAATCATGCCTTGGATGTGGTTGGTTCCTGATTGTTATGGCTCTGACTTTCAGCTTCTCTGATGGGCTTGATTTGGCTCTTAGTGTCCTTTTCCTGTGTGAGGTCCATTAAAAACCACCCTCTTAAAAAATGCCTCTTCATCGACACAAACAATTGTCTGTGCGTGTAAATACGGGTGCCCGTGTACACGCATGCGTGTGGCTATGCACCAGATTAGGGTTGGGGGCAATCTGGGATCTTGGAAGGCTACCTTTCACAAATGCCAAGAACTCTCATAAACAGCAGATGAAGAGTGCTGAAGAATATCCAATCCCTCCCAGCCCAGAGTTCAACTCAACAAGACCTTGACACGCTCTCGGTGATTTTTTTCCTCTCAAAGCAAGTGTAGCCGTGGATTTCCCCGGATCCTGACACAGACCATCTGATGTGTCTGCAGTGGAGGTTAAACATGAACCCTGGGAGAAAGTTCTGGCCCAGCAAGAAAGTTATTTAAGGCTCTCTGAGAAGTGAAATTAAAATATGTCAATAGAGACTATTATCCAACTTTGCCTTGTTTGATGTGGTTTTAATTTTCAGTTTGACTTGCAATTCATCACCCGGTCAAGAGACCTGCGCATTCAAATCTTGGTGAGTACAACAGCAAAAAGAAAAAAAGAAAAAAGAAAACGGAAAAATCCGTGCCTACAAGTTGTAGCATATTCTCTCTCTTACATGTATCTCCTTCCTTGTGCTGAGGTGAAACACAAAGTGAAAGAAGCCAGGCGATGACGTTTTAGGTAATCTAAAAACGTGGAAATGTGATGGTTTGCTGGCATTTTTATAAAATACTTTAAAGATGATTCAAAGCAGAGATACCCACATGCAGAGAAATATGGCTCAGCATTTGAGTAAGATAACTGTGTTATAATTAACCTATACAGAGTGCTTAGTATCTTCTAGGCACTACTCTACGTGCTTTACATTTCTTAACTAGTTTAATCTTTGTAACAAGCCTCCTAGGGAGATTTCCTTAGCTCCGTGTTAAGAAGACACAATGTGTTCCAGGTAGAAGGGAGGATAGTCAGGTTCGACATCCTTCGGCAGCTCTGAGACCAGGCTCTTAACTACTATAGCCCCATTGCCTTCTCTGTAACCTTCAACCATTAATGCTGGGGGAAGAGATCTCCGTGCTCTGTCTCCACAAAAGGGAAGGGATATGCAAGTTTGAGGGAAGAGCCTTCAGCAGATCTTCACTCACCTTGCCCAGGGCGGGAGGAATGATGTGCTCACCGTGAGTCAGGTAGCAGGAACTCGGCGTCTCTCCAGGCTTATTCCTTTTCAGAACTAGCCTCTCCGCAGGGCATTTCCGTTCTCTGCCCTTCTTGTGATCAGGTCAGCTGGGCTATTTGAGGGAGGCCTCGGGCTGCCCAGCACTCCTGCCGGTGATAGATGTGGGGTAAAAAAGAGCAGGTTCATCTAAAGCTGCATTCTGGAATCAGCTTGATTAGTGACATTGTGCTTTTCTTGGGCTTAAAGCCTAGGTGTGTTTCTCAATTCTAATCTGGGAGCTAAGAGGAAGGGTCCTAAAACTTAATGCTCTTCTGCCATAGTCCTCTTGTCCTTGAGTGTGTTCATTCTTCTGGAGAAGGCATTCTTGGCATTGGAGTAACAAAAACAAATATTATTCTGTGGGTTTCGGGGGGGGGGTGTAAAGACGCCTGTTGGGTCTGTGTTCTCCAGGTCCAAATAGGAGTTCTGAATGTTTCAGCTTAGTTCAACGGAGTTCTCCATTGGACTGTCAGCCCTAATGGTCGTTAGGTGGTCATTCTCCCAGTGAGTGCTTGTGTTTGATTTCCTCAGAGACCTCATGGGTGGGTCAAGATGGAGAGGGCCCTATCTTTTTCTTAGAGACAGAGCAAAAGATGAGCATAGCCACTATAAAGAAGAAGCAAAAAAGAGAAGACAGTCCAGTGCGAATGCACTTCTGTCTCCCTTGCTGCCTCCAAATGGTCTCAGTGGGAATCCACTCTTTCCATAGAAACCCAGGCATGAAATCTCAGGTGGATACATGCTTTTTATGCTCACTTGTAGGTAACAAAGGTCCTATGGCCTCTAATTCAGCAAACACATTTCAATTTAGTAATTACAACTGTTCAATATAATGTGTGAATATTTACTGTAATGTTCATTTAGGGAAAGATTTCCTTTTCACTCAGCAGAGGCTGGTAGCTTGTAGCCCTCTGACTTTTCAGAAAGCTAGCCCCTGTCCCTATTGCTGGCCTCCCCACCACTCCCTTTTGGACGTTCTCCAGGGTTAATGCAGACAGAAAGGCCAAAGAGAAAGACAAGAGATGAGGAAGAATCTTACCTACGTGGCAATGTGGATCTGACTTCACGTTCTGTGGTCTTGGCAGGCATTTAACCCCATCTCCTATCACGGGTGCCTGCCCGAGTTTCTCAACTTTCCTTCTGGAATATCCAGCTGTAGTTTTCATGATCTGGGCAACGCATCCTTCTCTGGTCATCGGAACTCCCATCAGCCTCTGATTTCTGATGTTCCTTTTATCCCAGATGTCCTGTCGGTCCTATCATCCATACAGGTGGCCTTTTTAAGGAGTGTCAGGTGGCTGTGTCTAAAAGTTCCACTTCTATATTATGAGCAAGACTCAAGCCTTATTGCAGAATTGTAGATAACTTCAACACAACCTGTTATCTCTTCTGTCCCACTGTTTCCAGCTGAAAGCTACAAATCCTCGCCTTTAGAGTCCTTAGCATTTGTCAGGCTCATGATCACTGCATACCTTCTAATGCCTGGAATCCATCTCAACCTCTCTGCCTGGCTCTGTTGAAGTTTATGTCTTGCATTGAAGGGCAAAGTGTTTGGATGGAGAATAAACTTGCAGTACTCCACTGATTCCCAAGAATTGCTTCATAAAGGAAAAAAAAAACACAACAAATCTCTTCTGACCAACATAACCTTGGTCATATTGTGTACATGATATGGGTGATATTCCATATATTTTATATTTTCACTGTTTTTCGGCCATCCATTTTGAAATACAGTAAAATGGTGGTTTGTGAGCATAATTCGTTCTGGAAATATGATTGCAACCCAAAGCACTTGTGTATCAAAGCAAATTTCAAGAACCATTGGCTCAGTTGTGTTCATGTGACATTCAGCACCTTGTTCTACTTGTATTGCAAGACAGGGCTTATTTGTCAAGTTAAAATTTATTAGAAATGTTTGCTCATCTTCCAGAACACTTGCAGAACAGGTTACTTGCAATCCAAGGTTTTACGTACAGGTACTTTTAAGACTTCCTGCCTTCTTCCTCCCTTGCTCCTTCTGTTGCCTTGATGAAAAATTCCAGTTAACATCCAGTTTCATGAGCTTTCCATGAGGACAGAAAAGAGAAGCAAAAGAAAGGAGGAATAGTTTAATAGTTTTCCTTTAGAAACCACCACAGGCAATGTGAACAAATAGAATTTCCCTTTTCTTACCACAATGGAGGACAGAGAAGAAGTGAAGAAAGACGGTGGAAGCTTCCTTATCATCACTTCTGGCTGAAATGCTTTCCTAGGTAGGAACATGCAGAGAGAAAAGGGTGCCAAGCAGCTCGACAGAGTGATGATTTTCTACTCAATAGCCATTTTTCTCCTTTCTTACTAATGAGCTTGATTTTGATGGGGACAGCAATAAGCCCAGTTTAGGGGGAAAAAATTAAAACTCTGTATTTCTTAAACTTATTTGCAGATAGGGTGGGCAATGAACTCTGACACTTGTTGACTGGGGTTCCCGGAATAACTGCCTGAGAAAGGAGAGACTCAGCCATTGGCACTTCACTCTTCCTTCCTTCTGGCCTGAAATGCTAATTTATCCCTAAGGTTGGAGCCGCCATCTTGCAACAATGATTTAATAGCCAAAAGAATCATGGAGCCCTCTCAGTTGATGTTCCAGACTTGTTGCCACAAGAGAAGACTGTAAACCCTCATTTGTTTAAGTGAGTGTGTTTAGGTCTCTATTACAGCCAAATTTAATTCTGAAATCAAATACTAGCTGTATAATTTGGAGCAGGTTTCATAACCTCTCTAGTTTCCTTATTTCCTGAGTTCCCTGATTTGCAAAATGGAAATCTTGCCAGTAGCATCTCAGAAATATTTTAAAGATTAGAAAGCATCACACACAGAGAGCAGTTAGCAGAGTTCCTGATGTACTACGGTGAATAAGTGGTAAATAAATATAAGTGCCCATTACTTATCTTCATATTAATGTGGATATTCCTTAATCCAATGTAGACTCTAAATGAGGCCGTGGCTGAGGGAAATAAGGTATCTTAAGATATCACTGCAACTGGCTTAGAGTGCTCCTAATCAACTTCGAATTTTCAAATTTAGAAGAAAGGAAGGTGTATTCAGCTACTAGACTTTGAAGTCAGCCAAATCCATGTTAATTAATTCTATATAACAAGAGTGGGTTATTCTGATGAAAGATGAACTCATATCGTAAGTTTAAGAAGGGGTTTACAGTGCAGAGCCTGCTTGGGATTCTCTCTCTCTCTCTCTCTCTCTCTCTCTCTGCCTCTCCCCTGCTCACGTTCTCTCTCTCTCTCTCTCTCTCTCTCTCTCTCTTTCAATAAGTAAACTTAAAAAAAAAAAGAAATTATAGGGGTTATCTGAATTCATTGTAATTCAAGGGGATTTTATAATTTCCATATTTACTTTTGTGATTGCCAGATGTGCCGTTCCAAACTTTTATTTATAACTAAAATTTTCATCTTCTAACAGATGTACACGCAACAGATGGTCACTGCCCTGGTTGTGACCACATAGATTAAAATATATGCCTGTGTGTGCATGTGTGTCCATGAATATATGCCTATGAAATCTTATTTTGAAATGAGATCATTTTTCTATTAAAACATAACACAGGCAACTTATGGGAGAAGGACTTAAAAGTAAGGGAAGACAGTGACTTTTTATTAACTATTTATGGTCACCAATCACAGCTTAAGCAAATGTTAGCTCTCTCCTCAGATCTGATCACTCATTTTACGTTTTCTAAAAAAAATTTCCTTAAATCTTTTTCTGGCTTCATACTCCTCCCGAATTTCTACCATGGAGACGTCAGGTCTAAGATTTTACACCTTATATCATCTTGGAGTCAAAAGCTTTTTAAGGCTGGCCTCTGCATAGCTCCCTCTTCTTAAATACTGCCTTTAGCAGGGACCTGTCATCTCACTAGGCAACTGTTGTCAACAGCGGGAAAAGTTTATAGTGGAAAAGGTTACGCATCACTGCCAAGAACTCATGCAAGTCCCCATAATACCTCCTCCTTCATCTTCAAAGTTCGTATGTAGATATTTGATTCTTCCATAAGACACAAAAAAGATTATGACTCAATTATTAAATTTTATTCAGTGTAGTTCTTTTTTTATTTTTTTAAAAAAATTTTTTAACGTTTTATTTATTTTTGAGACAGGCAGAGACAGAGCATGAACAGGGGAGGGTCAGAGAGAGAGAGACACAGAATCTGAAACAGGCTCCAGGCTCTGAGCTGTCAGCACAGAGCCCAACGGGGGGCTCGAACTCATGGACCATGAGATCATGACCTGAGCTGAAGTCTGCCACTTAACCGACTGAGCCACCCAGGTGCCCCTATTCAGTGTAGTTCTTAAGTTCTGTTACAATGAAATTTGAATTTTTTATTGGTGCCTAAGTTACTATATAAAGAAACATGGCACCTGGCTTTAGAGAAATCTGACTAGGCTTCTGTAGTGGGTCCAGGACAGGACCCTATACAGTCACACAACGTTCTGCATTGGGTTTGGATTGTGCCCTTGTGTCCCCATATTGAAATTCTTAATCATTTTTTTTTTTAAACAAGGGGCTCAGCATTTATTTTGCACCAGACCTGCAAATTATGTAGCTGGTCCTGGGCTCAGTGTTTGACTAATTCTATTTAGTTGGAGCTCTAATTCCTCAGATAAGTTGATTTTCCAGAAGCTAAGTCTTCCGGCAGCGTTGTTTCCCAATGGACTTTCCTCTTGATTTCAGGAATCCAATATTGCATTAACAAAGTCCCTAGGGTTTGGGATTTATACCCATGCTTTATAATTGACTTTGTCTTTTACAGTAAAAATAAAGTTGAAGTGCCTTCATATTCCTTAAAACTACCACGTATGTGGAAACACTGTATTTTAAAGACGGTCTCCCGACATCTATATAAGCCATATTTCTCTCCTTTCTTCTACTCATGTAAGGGTCATGATCACTTGTAACTCAAATCTTAACATATAGCAATATAATCAGTGTGTTAAAAAAGATAATAATGAAATTATTTTCAACTGATTTAATAGAATGTCTTTGATGCAAACGCTGAACAGCTTGTTTAAACTGAGATCGAATTTGGATCTTGTAAGTTTCTGGATTCTTAAAGTACCATAAGTGGGACACACTATTTGAATGGTAAGAACAGCTGAAATGCTAAAAATGATATGCTTTTTAATGCACAGAGAGCTCAGATATGACTGTTAAGTACAGAGATCAATTGCAAGTTTCTGTTCTCTCTCCACTGGTTCCTGAGTGAGATAGATGTGTTTCTCAGAAAATAAACACCGCACGTCAATATCACTTGTACCGTGTGTGTCTACAGTGGCTTTGAGGCTCCAATATCCTAGAGAAGACTCAGGTTGATGCAATTTAGTTATTATGTGCTACACTTTTTTTTTTTTTTTTTTTTTTTGGTTTCAGTTAGTAGTGATTAATGTGCAAGAGCAGTTAAGGTAATGTCAGTTATTTAAAATGACTGCATTCATTCACAGATCTCTTCCAGTGAAAGCCATTCTGAGCTAACACGCACAAGAAGTAAACTATAGGTGATGCTTTGTTTGTAGTATATCATACTTTTGTTTTCTTCCAACGAGGCATTTATTTGCTTTTGATTTGTCTTTTATGTTAACAAATGTTTAACATGTCCTTCTAAGCTCTATTTTCTGTTCTCGATCAATTGCGTGTTCATTCCTCACAGTTGACAATTTTTCATTTTTGTTCTTTTCCCATTTTTCCCCTTTTCTTCTGCTTCCAGGGCGCTTCACCCTTTTTAGCTCATTCATCTCCTGACAACCTTCCAGACTCCAAAACTTAATAATTTCTGCTCTCCCAGAAGAGAGGTAAAAGGCAGATGTTTTTCATCCTTAAGACCATAATTCCCTTTGTTTCGTATTTAGGAGCTCACATTTGCTACCACTCACAGTAAAACGTTCCAAACAACACCCCTGCATTAAGCACCAGTTTTATTATCTTATTCTCTGTGATCTCTAATTGACCTTTCTAATTTGCTTGTTCTCTAAAAAGTGTTCCTTTTGTGAGTCATACATCCTTCTGAGACTTCCTCATTTACAAACACTGCATGCAATTTCAGAAGGTCCACAGGCCCTTGAGGCCAGATCATGAACCGAATATTATGAACACCTGCTCTACTTTATCAATTTCTATTTTGTGGGCGTTGCGCTGTGTGTAGATTTCCTAGTATTATTCACTTTTTCTTACCCACCTTCACTTTCCACTCTGCCAACTTCTTTACCACATCCTTTTCTTCTTTCTTTTTTTCTTTCTTTCTTTCTTTCTTTCTTTCTTTCTTTCTAATTATTGGAATACTTTTATCATATTGACTTTTTAAAAATTTTTTAAATTTATTTTTGAGATATATAGAGAGAGACAGAGCGTGAGGCAGGGAGGGACAGAGAGAGGGACACACAATCTGAAGCAGGCTCCAGGCTTTGAGCTGATAGCACAGAGCCCGATGCGGGGCTGGAACTCATGAACCATGAGATTATGACCTGAGCCAAAGTCGGACACGTAACCAACGGAACCACCCAGACACTCCTCCTACTGACTTCTTATAAATGAAACAAGGTAGATATATGCCCTCATTCAACCAATATGAGTTGAGTAACTGTATATGCTAGACATCATGAGGTGTGTAAAACTCAACTGGAAAGAATTTTCCTCTAATAATTATATTAAGGTTAATTGAGATTATTGATATTGCTAATGACTAATATTAACAGAATATATTTTATTTTCTAAGGACTCTGCTAAATATGTTATTACCATTCTTTATCCTTTCATCCTTTTTTTTTATTCCTCTGCTTCTTCAACAAGTAAGAAAACAAATCAAAAGAGGCTAAGTTAGTCTTACTCAAGGTCACAAATAAAAAAACTAATGAAACACGGATTTCTCTTACTTCAGAGGCACTTCCAATGTCTTCACACATCTTAGATAGTGTGTACCTCTCACTTAGCATAGTAGTAGAAGTATTTTTGGATTTATAGATTTATCCATCCATCCATCCATCCATCCATCCATCCATCCATCCATCTATCCACCCATTCACATAGGCATACTTCATATAAGGCAGAAGAGAGAAAATTTAGAGGTTGCATATAAAATTCTGTGGGAATCAGGGGAAGCCAGGAATTACTTGAACTTTTCTTCATGGAAGATGTGGCCCTTGAAACATGCCATGAATGATACCTGAGGCCAAGTAGGGAATGGTATGGACAATCTGTGAGGGCAGAAGAACTTACAGAAATGTTTGCATAGGGAATGATAGGCAGTTCAAAGTAGCCTGAGTAGAAAGTATGAAAAGTAGAATTAGCAGAGAAAATACACATTGGAAAGTCTTGTAGGCCATACACCAGAGAACTCTCAATTCCAGCCCTCGGGGTCTGAACTTATTTTTAGCAGTAGTGGATGATGGAGAATTTTCAACAGAAAAGGGACATAATCAGAAGGGTGTTTTTATTTCATTTTTTTAAAGTTTATTTATTTTGAGAGAGAGAAAGCGTGAGTGGAGGAGGGGCAGAGAATCTATCGGTGCAGAGCCCTATGTGGGCCTTGAACCCATAAACTGTGAGATCATGACCTGAGCCGAGGTCAGACGCTTGACCGACTGAGCCACCCAGGCGTCCCCCAAGCATTATGCTTTTGGAAGATGGGTCTGCTGACCAGGAACAGGAAGATTTGCAATATGTAGAGACTGTGGATATGTGCTCATTGTTTTGGTCATATTTATGAAATTAAGACACAAATGGGAGCGCCTGGGTGGCTCAGTCAGTTAAGAGTCTAACTTCGGCTCAGGTCCTGATCTCACGGTTCATGGATTCGAGCCCCATGTCGGGCTTTATGCTGACAGTTCAGAGCCTGGAGCCTGCTTCAGATTCTGTGTCTCCCTCTCTCTCTGTTCCTCTCTTTCTCTCTCAAAAATAAATAAACATTTAAAAAAGTTAGGGGTGCCTGGGTGGCTCAGTTGGTTAAACGTCTGACTCTTGGTTTCGGCTCAGGTCATGATCTCACCATTCATGAGTTCGAGCCCCATGTCAGGCTCTGTGCTGACAGCTTAGAGCCTGGAGCCTGCTTCAGATTCTGTGTCTCCCTCTTTCTCTGCCCCTCCCCCACTCATGCTCTGTCTCTCTCCGTCAAAAAATAAATAAACAGTTTAAAAAAGTTTACAAGAAGGCACAGATGAGGCACTTCTTTATGGAGAGAGGCCCCGTGAAAGGGAGAATTATATAACTAACTGCTCAGACTACTCAGTGAGTTCTATTCTTTTGTCCAAGGGTAGTTTACACATTCACCTCTGTTCGCATTTTTTTCTTTCTCTTTTGTTTTGCATTCTCTCTTGTAGGGATTGCATGCTAAGGACATTTTTTTTTTAACTGGGCCCTCTTCAACTGCTGTATTTTTTTTTTTTTAACGTTTATTTATTTTTCAGACAGAGAGAGACAGAGCATGAACAGGGGAGGGTCAGAGAGAGGGGGACACAGAATCTGAAACAGGCTCCAGGCTCTGAGCTGTCAGCACAGAGCCCGACGCGGGGCTCGAACTCACGGACCACGAGAGCATGACCTGAGCCGAAGTCGGCCGCTTAACCGACTGAGCCACCCAGGCGCCCCAACTGCTGTATTTTTGATGTTGTCTCTCTTCCACTCATGTCACCAAGCCACTGCTTTCCTCCCACTCACATGGCCCTAAACTTAACATTGTTTTTAAGTTCTCTTGAAAAGCATTCTATGCTTCTTCATTGATTAGCATCATTGCTGTCTACTGAGTGTCGCCTGAGATCAGCCCACCTTGCCACAGTTTTCACCATTATGTTCCATTTTTCCTCTAAACGTTTCAGAGTTTTCTGGGAACTGATGCATCACACGGGTGCTGTGACCTCTACATGGGCCTTCACACTTACAGGCTAGGATTTGAGACAGACTGTGTGGGTGGGTGCAGGAATTTAGGCCTAATGATGACGTGTTGGGATAAAGACAGGGCCTGCCCTCGCCAGAAGTGGAAAGTTGATTGGTCCAAAAGCAGGATGCTCTGAATCTGTCAGCAACCAGGCAGTTCTGGAACAGAGAAGGGACAAGACTTTTAGGATCTTTGGTAAGTATGGGTGCATGAGTGGTGACAAAGAAGAAATATAATTATTTGAAAAAGATAACAGCAACCATAATCTAGCACAAATTCATGCTGAGTGGTTCCCCAGGAAAGCTGTAATTTGTATAGGGCTTTTTGTTTGCTGAGGGGTCAGATCTATTTAAAGTTAAGTGCTGGGATCATCAGCCTTATTCTTTTTGCTGTATTTTCACATCTCTTCTTTTGTTGCCCTTTGGACACCCTGCTCACCTTTTGGATGAAATACCACACATGCATTATTTCAAGATCTTGTCACACACTCTGGAGTTTCATAGGGACCATATCTCCTTAGCAGATCCAGAAGAAAAAGCAGCGACTTCTCTAATCTAGATTTTCTTTAGCCAGTGGTAGCCTAGTTACCTCCGTGATTTCTAGAAGGTTGTGCTGTTATTTTCCTGAAGAGATGTGATTTTCATGAAAAGCATTATTACATTATTGTCATTTAGTATCCTTCTTAGTTGTTTTATTCCTTTTTTTTTTTCCCTATATAGTGTAACACTTGGACAATTGCTCAGAAATCTCTCTCTTTCATGCAAAGGAAATGCCTTGAAGGGTTATAAAGAGTTGCCATGCAATTGCACTATTTCACAGAATTCTATAAGATGTTTCATGTCTTAACTTGTTCACTCTGCTCCGGAATCTTATTTCCCATGTCAAGCAGGGGGGGAAAAGGCAGAAATACCGGGAAGAATTTGAGGTCCATATAGTAGGAAATAGGTGTTAAATGAAAACCCTAATCCTTTCTTAGACCGAAATGATAAGAAATGTTTAGAAACTGGATGATTTAGGGGCGCCTGGGTGGCTCAGTCGGTTGAGCGTCCAACTTCAGCTCAGGTCACGATCTCACGGTCCATGAGTTCGAGCCCCGAGTAGGACTCTGTGCTGACAGCGCAGAGCCTGGAGCCTGCTTCGGATTCTGTGTCTCTCTCTCTCTCTGCCCCTCCCCTGCTCATGCTCTGTCTCTCTCTGTCTCAAAAATAAATAAAAACATTAAAAAAAACAAAGAAACTGAATGATTTCCCTCTTTTTCTTGCAAAGGAGTTAACGAATTTATTACATGCATCAAATAAGCAATAAGTTACTTGCACTTCGGTACAATAGCTTTTCAGTAAAACATCAACAACCTCTGCCTCCAAATGTCTCCTCCTTTTGCCTGCCTTTCCTCAAGACAACAGTCTTACTAATGCAGCAGACTGAGAATGACATTAATGAAAATACTTGGAGCCCAACTGGATAAGATAGTGGGGTCTGCCTATTTGAAAGGGTAATGTGGAGAAAAACACTCTGCCATTTTTTTTTTTTTTTTTGGTCTGAACAAAAGCATGTTTCTATTGGTCACAGGCAGTCTGACCAGGCTTAAAAGTTGTAAAATGGGAAGTTGAGAATGGTGGTTTATATAGTGTCCATATGTCTAAATTTTTGTGAGTCCATAGTTAAAATATTAATGCTTATGTGTTCTAATAACAAAGATCATTTAGCCTATAAATGTTTCTTTTACTAATCGGAAAAAGATTTCACTGAAAACGTCAGCTCCTCTTTGAAACATTTAGAGAGGTAGACAAATTTACTGTTACTAACAATCCCTAATTATTGTTGACAATGATACTAATGACACTCAAATTTCATAGAAAACATTGGTGCGTGTGGGTGGCTCAGGTCATGATCTTTCGGCTCCTGAGATCGAGTCCTGCACTGGGCTCTGTGCTGACAGCTCAGAGCCTGGAGCTTGTTTCGGATTCTGTGTCTCCCTCTCTCTGCCCCTAACCCACTCGCATTCTGTCTCTGTCTCTCTCAAAAATAAATAAACATTAAAAAAAATTAAAAAAAAAAACCTTTATAGAAAACACAAGTGTCATGACCTTGTAACTATTGCTGAATAATGATATATAGATTATATATTTTAAACTTGAATAATTTGAGCTCAATTACTGCCAAACTCTCTTAATTCAAGATACCATTTAAAAGAGCTCTTTGATTTTGTTGTCAAATATCAGCTACTCGATATAGATCGAGAAGGTTATTTATTTTAATTTTTAAAAATGTTTATTTAGTTTTGAGAGAGCACAAGTGGGAAAGGGGCAGAGATAGGGGGACAGAAGATTCGAAGCAGGCTCTGTGTTGTCAGCAGCAAGCCCCAGGGTGCAGCTTAAGCTCATGAACTATGAGATCATGACTTGAGCTGAAGTTGGACGCTCAACCTACCGGACCAACTAGGCAACCCTTTATTTATTTATTTATTTTCTAAGTAGGCTTTACACAGAGCAGGGAGCCCAACACAGGGCTCCACAGGGCAAAGCCCAAAGCAGGCTTTGCACAGTCAGCGCAGAGCTGGACGTGGGGTTCTAGCTCACAGAACCATGAAATCATGACCTGAGCTGAAATCAAGAGTCAGACGCTCAACAGACTGAGCCACCCTGGCGCCCCCTTACTATCATTATTCTTAGAGCCATTACTATTATATTAGTTATTATAATCTAATGATTTTGTTTCATGAATGCCAAATAATTAAACTTCTTAATGATCGCGATTGTTGCTGTATACTTCACAAACTAATGGCTGCAACCTCCTTACCAATCTCTCCCATCCCACCCTCTCCTAAGGGCATCATTTTCTCAACTAATTGAGATGATTGCTCTGAACAACTTCCTTTGAGTTATAGGTTAGATAAAAATCGGTCCAATAAAATTTTCCTAAGCCCTTCTTTTATTTTGGATACACATTTTTTAAGGGCTGTTTGCTGTTTTCTGTCATTTTAGACAATGTGAGTATATGCAACCGCTTGGGTTTGGGATTGTCCCCCTTACTAAGTATATTTGACGGAGACTTCCAAAGATAATTTAACTTTTTATTTGCTTGGGGTGTTTGTTATTTTTCCACACAAGTCACCTCGAAAGAGTGCCACTCTTTTATGAAGTAAGCTCTCATGCAGTCAAGGTGGAATTTGTACATCTCTCCATCTTTCCCCTCTGACTCCCCACTCCAACCCCCCACCCCCAACCCCCACACCGCCCCCCCCACACCCGCCATACACCTTGGGCTACACAACGGGGTCAGAAGGCCGCCCGTCACTGAGTTTAATTTCTTCCAGTCCACCTAGGCAGTTGAAGTATTTCCTCAAGGAAGTTTTCATTCAATTGATGGCCTGAAGGGTTAAGAAAACAGAAACGCATAGTATTACTGAGTTGTTGTTATGAATGTTTCCAAGGAAACCATACCAGGAATGTTTAAGTGTCTTGTTTCTCCCCAACCCACAGGAGTGTAGCTTGTTTGAGGTTTTGATGTCCTCTTAATTCCTGCCGTAGCTGCTCTGTGGTAGGGTTTCCAGTGGCGCAGGAATCCATGGCTGGAAGAGATGATGGCTCACCGGCCCACCACGTCCTCACTGATCCATCTTCCTCCTGAGGAGGTTAAGGGCAGGAATCAAAGAGAGGTTGATTTTACGTTTCATTTTTAAAAATTCCTTTAATTTTTTAAATGCTCAATATAGATTAGTTTTCTCCAACATGCACATTGGCAGAGCATCTGAATATTTCATCAAAAATAAATAATAAATGAATTTGGGCTGCAGAGATCATTAGGAGAGAGAATGTACATGATAGATCATATCATGCTGTTTTACGAGGTGTTTTAAGGGGCACGGGAGGGGGGAGGGACCTACAGTTCTGTGATTTCCTCTGCTTTAAGTGGCTATAAATAATGTTTAAAGTTATTTCATTTTTCTTGAAATTTTATGCATCCAACTAAAAATGAAATAAGGAAGAATCTGAAAATAATATCCAAAAGTTGTAACTTGATTGAACATGACTTAAAATATTTTCATAATTAGATTCCACCAGGCAGTACATCCTTTCAACATGTTTCCCCAAATGACGTGAAGCCAAAGGCAACTCAAATAATTTTCAAAGTGAATAGGGACAGAAAAATCTCTTCTCTCTCTCTCCCTCTCTCACTTTGTCTCTCTCCATTTCACAGAAAACATGCATATGTATTTGTCTACAATAGTTTTTTTTTTATATACCCAAACACCTAAAATTATCCAAACATACCCAGATAGGTGAATACTTGTATTTTTAATGAGAAACCACAATTAACCAAGTGATATCACACACACTTTATTTAAAATTTTATTTATCAATTTAAGGAATCTCTAGACCCATCTTGGGGCTCGAACTCATGACCCTGAGATCGAGAGTTGCATGCTCTTCTGACTGAGCCAACCTGGCACCCTTATCATTCACACTTCTACTATTATTAAATATGTGCAAAGATAAGTGAAGCAAATTAAAAATAATACTTCAACCTCTATACTGAATAAGAAGTATGACAATATTTAATTCCAAATGTATAACTATAATTATATATTTTATCCTATTTTATTTTCATATGAGTTGTTTTGTATTGCATATATATATGTATTATATAATATGTAAGTCACATTTTAAATATACAAATGTGCAATTACTTTTTCTCCCACTAAATACCTATGTAGTAGGTTTGGTTTATAATTTGCCATATTCTTCTTTATTCAAGGCCTGGTAAAAATTGCTGAAAGAACACAAAATTTTTTAATTTCACCAACTGTTTGTTGTGGATTTATCTGAGGCACTGTGGCTAAAATATCCAGTTATTATTATCTCTTAGTAGACACTGGCAGCTTCCAATCCTAAGAGGTAGTGAGCATCATGGGATTCCCACTTATTTATATCTACTCCGTTCCTAAAAAGTATTGGATAAAAAGTTATATTTTTGTGATTTTTAATTAGAAAAGTAATGTGCTCCCAACCCACCTGGAATCTCTGACAAATTCCGCTAAACACTATTAAACACAAATATGAACGCTCCACAGATGATAGCTGCTTAAATGACCAATTCTGCTATTGTTTAACCCAATGAACTCAGCAGGTAGGTTCCATGAACAGTACATACCGATGATGGGCGAAACATGATACTAATTCTATTTCCTCGGCACTGCAAATGGAACCACATGTAAATGAATAAGAAACAATAGGCAAAACTGTTAGAAAGAGGAGAGTCTGTGTTGTATGAATGGCGGACTGGGTGCCTGGATTCCCCACACAAGATTTACACAAGCACAGAATAGTTTATTAAGGACAGTACACTTTCAAGATGGAGTGTCAGACCCAGAGGCAGCACTTGCCCTGAGGCCACAGGGGTCCTTTCTTTTTATGTGAGCAGGGTCTTGGGTCATGGACAGGTTGGTCTCTAATGGAGGTCACTTCCCATTAGAGAAAGGGGGATTCTCTTTTGGGGGATTCCTCCCACGGGCTAGGACGGGGAGTTTTTGACCTTACAAGGTTTCTACAAGAATCACCCAAACCACTGTGCTGCCTTCCTCCAAGGGGGTGGGGGTTAAAACCACAATGCAACTGCATTATAATGAGCCTAAGGGTTACCCTAGGCCAGAAGTAGAAGAGAGGGCTTTGTTCTGCACCTGTGGCTCTTGGTCTGTTAGCCCCTGGGTCTTGGAGGCCACAAAGTCAGAATGTTGTACCCCGAAGCTTCTACCCTATAACCTATTTATCACCAACTTGGCCTCCAGCTCATGTCTAACTCCTCTGTCAATGCCGACTGTATCTAAACCTGTATATTGAATGCCAAACAAAGTAAAATAAACAATGCTAAGGAAATAAGCAAGAAGTTTTTTGAAATATCTTTTGTCTTTTTCTAAAACAAATTTTATGCAGGTTGAAATGAGGCAAACTGACCCCAAGGACCACCACATCAGTCCTTTCTCCACTTTTTTGAAATTGCTGGAATGAGGTGCAATGAAAGGCAACGTCCCTTGGATCAGTTTCCCGTGAAAGCAGACTCCAAGGCGAGGACTTGGGCCCAGGTGGTTCCTTTGGAGCTGATCCCAGGAAGTAGAAGTAGGGAAGCAGGGAAAATGAAACAAGGAAGGAAGCCCACGTTAAGAATGTGCAATCACAGGGGCGCCTGGGTGGCGCAGTCGGTTAAGCGTCGGACTTCAGCCAGGTCACGATCTCGCGGTCCGTGAGTTCGAGTCCCGCGTCGGGCTCTGGGCTGATGGCTCAGAGCCTGGAAGCTTGTTTCCAATTCTGTGTCTCCCTCTCTCTCTGCCCCTCCCCCGTTCATGCTCTGTCTCTCTCTGTCCCAAAAATAAATAAATGTTGGAAAAAAAAAATTAAAAAAAAAAAAAAAAAAAAGAATGTGCAATCACAGTCACCGCCGTGGGCAAAATGGTTTACTTCTCCAGAGAAGCTTGCAGGAATGATCTGACCAAAAGAAAAAACAAAAGAAAAGAAAAGGGGGTGAAAGATTTTCTCCACCACCTGTCAGGTTTTCTTGGTTGAGGACGGGCTAAGCTAGGGCTCTTTGCCTCTCTGCTTTTCCAGGCTGCAGGCCCGCAGTGGGGCCCAGGGGCTCTTGCAGCTTCCAAGAAGCTCCCGGGCATTAAACCAAAAAGATAAGACTGTGAAATGCTGTGAACACAAGCATCTGAATCACTGGCCACTGTCTGGGCAGCCACAGCTGAGATTCAATGGAACTCAGGGTACAGAGGGAGAGGGTCTGAGGCGCGGCCTACAACCACATTCTGTCAGGGTTTGCACTCGGATGACACTGTTCTCCGAACAGTCATGCCCTCTCATTCAAGGCATGAGTTTCACTTCAGAGGACTTTTGCAAGCACGAGCATTCGGCAGCACTAAGACCTAAGTTTTGGGAAGGTGGTAGCTTTCAATCAGTGGTGAAGAGAAGGGTCTGCCTTGAGTTTATGGAAAAGCTCAGACAGCTCAGTCTCAAAATTCCCTAAAATGGTTTCATTTCTCTAATATTTCCTTCAACCCCAATGAATTCAGAAATAATTGTGTTATATATGTGATATGAAGAGAAACGTGTTTTTCAGTGAAGTTAACAATATTTTTATAGCTTTATATTTTTAGTGGCTTTTTGAAATTTAGGAAGCATTTAACAAAATTTCCAAGCTGGTTATAACTAGGCATCCCGATTAAAAAATGGAACTTTTACTGGAAAAAAGATTGTTCTCCTACTGGGCCCTTGCTATTAGGCTATATTTTAAAACCCTTTCTTTTCTTTAGTTAGGTGCACATGTCTTATAGATCCTTAGCCTGTGACTTTTTCTTATCAGTCCAAAGTTAAACTTTTCTCAAAGATAGGAGGTGCTATAAAAATATATTGGTTTTAAAGCATTTTTAAATGTTTATATATGTAATTTTTGAGAGAGAGAGAGAGAAAGGGAGAGAGAGAGAGAGAGAGAGAGAGAGAGAGAGAGAATACCAAGCAGGCTCCACACTGTTAGCACAGAGCCTGACTTGGGGCTCAAATGCATGAACCAATGAGATCATGACCTGAGCGGAAATCAAGAGTTGGACACTTAACCAACTGACACACCCAGGTTCCCATAAAACATTTTTATTTATATAATTTTTAGTTTCAAGCAGACTTAGTGTCATCCTCCCTTTTTTGTTATAAATCACCAAACCATATACAATTACAATCTCAAAAACTAAATCACTAAATACACCACGATTTTTTGTATATATATATATATATATATATATATATATATATGTAAGGCGGCCTATCTATCTGTCATGACCCTGAGATCTATAAACATTAAATATTTAAATCTTTTAATATTTATTTACTTGAGAGAGAGAGAGAGAAAGAGAGAGCAGGGGAGGGTCAGAGAGAGAGAGGGAGACACAGAATCTGAAGCAGGCTCTAGGCTCTGAGCTATCAGCACAGAGCCTGACATAGGACTTGAACCCATGAACCGTTAGATCAGGACCTGAGCTGAAGTTGGACACTTAACTGACTGAGCCTCCCAGAGGTCCCTAAACATTATTTTTAATTAAATACATTTTAATACATTAGTAACACTGTAAGCATTTTCATTTTTAAGATGACAAATCTCTTATTGGTGAGACAGATATTTCCTTACAACCTAAGACATGACTATGAATAGTTTCAGTAATTTATAATTCAGCATCTAAGAGCCTAAGTTTATGATACAGTTGTTCTAATGATTATACCTGCTAACCCTTCATAATTAGGTTCAACCTGGAGAGATTTACTGTCACTTATGTTCATGATAGTACATAAAATCAAATATGGAAAGTAAAATAATTTCACTAAAGCGGAATTTTACTGTGAAGGAAATTTTGGTGCATTTCATCTAACACTGGCTGCTATTTCTGGAATCTCCAGCTCAAGACTCAGACTGGACTGGTAATGTTTTGAGGGCATGTTCCATTGTACCGGGGCAGCCTGATGCGTTCTGATTACCTTCAAATGTCGGGGGACACATGAAAACATGTGAAGCCTTGCCACACAGATGGTTTTGGGATCTGGCGCCTGGGTGGCTCAGTCGGTTAAGTGCCCAACTTCGGCTCAGGTCGTGATCCCACAGCTCATGAGTTCAAGTCCTGCGTTGGGCTCTGTGCTGACAGCTCGGAGCCTGCAGCCTGCTTCAGATTCTGTGTGTCCTTCTACCTCTCTGTCCCTCCCTCACTTGTGCTCTCTCTCAAAAATAAAGCAATAGACTTAAAAAAAATAATTTAAAAAAAAGAATGGGATTTATTTTTTTCTCATTTTCCCAATTGTCAAGTATTTTATTTTTATAACAATAGCTCCAATTTTCCCAAAGCGCTTCTGTTGGGGAGATTAAAGCCAACATCAACTGAGGAGTGAAGGTTTGGTCTTAAGTTTGGTTTCACAGGAACCTGCAAAGACTTCTCCCCATGTTTCTCCCTCACCAAAGGTTCTTAATGAAGCTTTGGTGTGTGAAATGGGCAACTAAGGATTTCATATTAATTGTGGAAGTCTTGTCTTCACAGAGGCACCAAATTCCCATCTGGTCAGGATGGGTTCTTCATAGACAACTTGAGGCATGATGCCCAGGGAGCTTTAAGAAATACTGTAATTAACATCCTAGCATAAAGCCTATGGGTTTATCTACCCTGGCTAGATAAGTCTGTGAAGGTTCGAGAAGAACTGATTATGTCATGGAGGTGAGTATATGTAGGAAAAGTAATTTTAGAGTTGAATTCGTATAGAATAACATTTCCTGGTGTCACAGGTTAAGGAAAGTACTTTTCCATCCATTAAAGTAAATCTTAACATGTCATTATGTATGCGATGGTCACAGTCATGCTTTGACCTATGCTAATAATCATATCCATTTCTTTGTGTGTCATGTAAAAGACTATTTTATTTACAAAACAGCACAGCATTTGTTTTATTGCTGAAGCTTTAGCCGATTTGTCCAAATAGCAAACTTTTGACATCTTTGAGACTCTTAAGAAATTTCATACGACCTTATATCATTGTTTCCTGGTGTTTAACTTCATATAAAAGCAGTTCAGCCTTCTTAAGAATGGTAAAATTTTAATATCTAAAAGAAGAAGGCTGGGCCCTTCTGGACATGGGTCCAATACCTTGGTGGTGGTCCAAAATATGAAAACATACCGAAAGCATGTCAGTTTCACCATGTATATAAATTTGGGGAGTGGTGATGATCTACATTTGAGTCTGTTGCAGGCAGTGCCATTAAAAGTAGCCATTTTGTCAGGCAATCTAACTTCTTAATACCAGAAATTGTGGTGCTGACAAACAGAAGCCTGGTGAACGTGTCTTACAAAGAAAACTGTCGTAGTAGATATCCCACGTATTCTTCGAAACATTGTCAAGCTGGGGTCTTTCCACAGACACAAACGCTTTACTCTCTGTGTTTTGTTCTCATAGCTAGCTGCTTCCTTCTCAACCAAAAAAAATCTCAAGTTACCTGAAACTTAGTTCCTATCTCCGTTTCTCTGTGCTTTCCACACGGGCAAATGTTATTTTCAACTACCCATACTATGACCATAATGTCAGCCATGCCCGGGTAGAAGTCTTGCTGCCTCGGGCTGTTGGAAGACTCTTTAAACAAAACAGATGAATTGAATGGTAAGTCACAGGAAAGAATGTGCCTCACAGCTATAGAATGGTCTTTGAGTTGGTAAGACAGGAGATGTCACTAACCACTACTGAATTTATGTTTTGTAGCTTAAGGGAGTAGCAGTTGGAAAATAATGGAGACTTAAAAGAGTGGGCATGAGGCCAGTTACCAGAATTCAGTAAGTAGCTTCTACATGAAGCTGTATGCAGTTCGTAGCTTATACATAGCTCACACAACATAACACATCATCTTCTGTGTTAATATTTATTTATTCATCCTTTCAGCAAATATTTACTGAATATCTGCTGTGTGTCAGGCACCGTTCAAAGTGCTGAGGATACAAAAATGAGTATGCTCAGCAAAGTTCCGCTTCTCAAGGAGCATACCTTCTGGTGAATTCAGGCACACAGTAGGTGGGTAAGTGAATAAACAACCAGATATTTGTGGTCTGTGATAAGTGCCATGACAAACATAATAGGGTTATTCTAAGAGTTAGCAACATGAGAGGTGCTAGAGAATGCTTCTCTTAAAAGGTGGCATTTTGTGGTAAGACTAAACGCCAAGAAGGTGCCAGCCAGATAAAGATCCAAGAGAAAAGCTTTCTGGAAGAGCCAGCAACAAATGCAGAGAGAAGAGGCAAGCAAATCTTTACGACATTTCACAAAGAAGAGTTAGGGCAGGGGGGCTGGGATGTGGTGAGCAGGGGGGAGGGGGTGGGAGATGAGGTAGGCTATATGCCCTCCGGCCTGGCCTTGCAGGGTGTAGTCAGGGGTTCGGATAGTATTCTAGGTGCAGTGGAAAGCCTTTGACGATTTGTAAGCTGAGGGTAGGGAAGCCGAGTGCCAAGACTGGGCTGAGATTTCAAAAATATTGCCCTGGCTTTTGTGTAGAGAGTGACTTAGGAGGGGAGAAATAACTGGAAGCAGGGAGAAGAGAAGAGTTCAGGAATACTAGCAGCAAAGATAGAGAGACACAGACGTTTGGCAGGGTGTTGTGACTTGCTGAAGCATGGCTTTGGAGGGAGAGGGAGAAAGGACCTCATATGTCCTCCTCCTTGGCTCATCCTGGGCAGTAACATTCACTGCAGAGAAGAACGTGCTTCCTCAGTGATCAGAGAAAAGTTTAAAAGCCATCTGCGCATAGCAAAGCCCAAATCCCAGAGACTACCTGAAATGCGTTACTTTCAAACACTCTCTCTACACCTAAGTCCTTATTTAGTGATGTTTTGATTTCTTATTCAGGGAGAAGGAAAAAGAATGCTCTGAAGGGGAGGGGGAAAGTCCAAAGAATGTGTTGAGGTAGCAGTAGGTTCCAAGTTGTTTAAATAAAGCAACACGTACACTATGCTTGTGTTAGTTTCCCAGAGCCGCCATAATAAATTACCACGAACTTGGTGGCTTAAAACAACAGAAATGTATGCTCTCACACTTCTGGAGGCCAGAAGTCTGGAATCCCCGTGATTCCCTTAGAACTCGTTCGCAGAACAGATCCTGCTTTTATACTTTGGCTGTGCTCCAGGGAGAGCATAATGGGAAGATCCCCTCCTTGATCTTACAGAAAACGTCTAAGCATCTCTCTCTCCTCTCTCATGGGGAATTGTGTCTCCAAATAAACCCACGGGACAACCCAGTTGCAAAAAGAGTGCCTCGTGGATCTTAATGTGAAATATATCTAGCCTTCTTCTTGGAAGAAGGTAGGTAGGGGCCATGATGGGAGAAAGAACAGAATTCCCTGGAATGGGCAGTGCTCTGTCAGCTTGGCTAAAATGAAGTACCTCGTTTTCCCTCAAACTGTAAGTTCGGTGTTGCTTTGAACGTATTTTGTAGAGGTGATTAAACTCCATGATCAGCTAACTTAAGAGAAGAACATTCTCGTAAATAATCTTCGTGGGCCTAAGTCAAGCAGTTAAAGGGGCTTGAGAGTCGAGCTGAGCTGTCCCCGAAGAGGAAGAACATTCTGCCTGCGGACAGGGGCTTCTGCTCATGCCTGTGAGTTCCAGACCACTCTTTCTAGCCACCCCTGTAACTGGGTACGCCATGCCTCGTAATAAATCTCTTACTGTGTATAAAACCTCCTGGCTCTGTTTCTCTGATTCAACCCTGATTTGTACCTTACCTACCTGGAATTCACAGCACAATCCAATAATTTAAACTGGCTTTTGAGAATATTAAGCTTCCACTGGCATTACTCAGAATCAGTCTGGATTCTCCTTTTCCCCCAGTCTGTGCCTCTAGCAGAAAAAGTCATGTATATATTTTTTTCCATTCTGCAGTGTGTTCTTTGATTCTGGAAGCAGTAATGGTCTCCATCCATCCAGACCCAGGCATCCACTGCACAGCTGCTGTCTGTTTACCCCATACTCTGGTGAACACTGCTATTAGGCACCCTGGCCCAGTTCTGAACCATTTTGAAGGCTCTATCCGTGCCAAACAGGAACTGAGGGCTTGCTGAACACCGAGGCCTCTTTCTATCAGCCATGCTGCCCTGCCAAGGTTACTCTGATACAGCAATGCCCCAAATATGTGTGGAAGGCCGCTCTCAAGATAATTTCCCCTGAGACCCCAAACCATAGGAAGAAGAAAAACCCTACAGGCCCTGCAATCCCTCCATCCCTCCATCTCCACCTGTCCCCAACTTGTCTGGATTTTTCTAAAGCCACTACCTTCTTTGCATCTGGCCTTAATAAGCAGCTAAGATGTAAGGATGGGGGGTGGCGGGTAGAACGTCCTGCTTCTTTCATAGTTTCCCTTTTTCCTGCCAATCCCCAAGGACTGGAAAGAATGGGGTCCCTGCTGTCGCGCTTCCTGTCTGGAACTCCTTTAAGGTCTCTGGTCTAGTTAGCTAAGTTCAATATCATCTTTCATCCAAACTGACCTGGGAGTCTATTTTCCTGCCAAGAGTCTTACCCACCCTCTCAGACTCTCGAGTGATAATCCACAAGGGTCACTCTGGGAAGCAGAAGGATCTAGGTGTTCAGTAATTTAACAGGAGAATTAAAAATGCATCCATGTAGTATTAGAACAACATTATCCCCATTGCTTCCTGAGGTCCACATAGATTTTGACGTATGAAATCTTCCACTGTCAATGTATTAGCCCTCCATCCAGGTAGAGAAAAGGTTAGCCTCCCCAGCAGCCACATCAGAACATGAGCCCCCCCCCACAAGCAGCGATATTTAAGGGAATAAAGATAAGGAAAATCTTCAGAGATAACCTATTTTTTCATGTGACAAGGAAGCGATAAATAGTTTCAAATTACTCTTTTGATGTAGTCTTCAAATAAAGTTGTACACAGAGCCTGAGATGTGCAGGAACTAGATTGAAAGATGTCCATCGTTGCCATGATCAAATACCCTTAAGTGTTGCACACTGTAAGTTAATATATTTTTTTAATAATCCTGAGATTTATCTTTGTGGCTGAACCCACACATTGAATTATACATGATAAGAGTGTTGAAGTGTGTTTTAGGCATACTACAATTTTGCAACTCTTTTGTCACATTTATGAATATACTTAAAACCTCGAAACCTACAAGTGGCTCAATCTTTCCTGGAACTCAGAGAGGCTCTATTATCAGGAACCTTCAGATTATAAAGACGAATTAGTGGCTTTGTCCTGAAATCCAGACCTTTTATCCTTGACTTAGTACAATGTTTTAGACTCTAAATCATCAGGACTATTGCTGTAGAGTTATCTCTCTATTCTAAAAGGTGGTAGGCACATATCAGGTTAGTAAATATATATATATATATATATATATATATATATATATATATATGCGTGTGTGTGTATACAGACACACAAACAACCCACTTGCATAATTGTTAAAAAAGAAAAAACCTTAAAGAGTTCTACTGAGATAAAATACTTATGCCATAAAATTTAATCATTTTAAGGGTTCAGTGTTTCTTGGTATATTTACAGAGTCGCATGGCGATTACTACAATTTTATTCTAGAATGTTCCCATCACTCTAAAAAGAAATGTTTATAATCACTATTGGTTCCCACCTCAACTCAAAGCAAGCACTAATCCAGTTTCTGTGTCTGTACATTTGCCGATTTGGGACATTTCATATAAAGGGAAATATATATATATATTTATTTAATATATATTATATTTATTAAATATATATTATATCATATCTATATTATTTATAATATATTATATTATGTATAATATATTATATTGTGTATAATTATGTATTATATACAATATAATATATTATATATAATTATATCATTATATATATATTATATTATATTATATTATATTAATTATATTTAATATATATATAATAAAATATTAGGTTCATTTCCTCCATACATGATTTGCCTGAAACAACACTGAACAGTGCATTTTAAATAATAAAAAAGAGGCACTTTTTTCTAGTTACGCAAATATGATTTGAAAATCAGAAGAACATTAAGTTTATATTTTTTAACTTTATTTATTTGTTTTGAAGGGTGGGGATAGGGGGAGAGATTCCCCAGCAGGTTCCACACTGTGAGCACAGAGTCCTACGTGGAGCTCAAACCCACAAACCACGAGATCATGACCTGAGCCAAAATCAAGAGTCAGATGCTTCACCAACTGAGCCACCGAGGCTCCCCAGAATAGCATTCAGTTTAAAAGAAACTGTGTTAGGTGCCCTAGGTGGCCTTAAATTCATTTTCTATCCTAAGTTCCTGCTTGATTCTGAAGAATCTAAAAAGTCCTACGAGGTGCCCGGGTGAACATCTGACTCTTGATTTCAGTTCAGGTCATGATCCCAGGGTCATGGGATCAATCCCTACTTCGGGCTCCATGCTGAGCACAGAGCCTGCTTAAGATGCTCTCTCTTTCCCTCTGCCCCTCCCCTGATTGCCCAAGCATTCTGTCTCTCTCTAAAATTAAAAAAAAGAAAAGAAAAGAAAAGAAAAAAAAATGTTCTAGATGTCAGATCTTTCTTTCCTGAAAAAGAAATAATAAGATAGTTTAAAACTCTAAAGACAGATATGACAACAAGAGCATAAATGATAAAAGAAAAACAATTGATGAATTGAATTTAGTCAAAATTAATAAAATATTTGTACTTCCAAAGACACTATCAAGACAAAACAAGACAACCTGCAGGTTGGAAGAAATGTTCTCAAATTATATTTCCAATAAGGGACTTGTATCAACAACACAAAAAGAACTTTTGTAAGTCAATAATAAAAAGTAACTAACCCAACTGAAAAACAGGCAAAGGATTTGAATGGATATTTTTTCCTAAAAAGATACACAAATGGCCAATAAGCACACCTAAAGATGCACATCATCATTGATCATCAGAAATCCCAAATCAAGACTATGCTGAGATACCCACCAGAATGGCTACAATGAAAAAGACACACAGTAACAAGTGTTGGTGAGGATTTGAAGCAACTGAAACCTTCATACATTGTTGGTAGGAATATAAAATGGCACAGCTACTTTGGAAAACATTTGGGCAATTTCTTAAAAATATAAACATGGACTTAACAATACGATTCCACAATCCCACTCATAGGCATCTGCCAAAAAGAGAAGAAAGCATATGTCCACATAGAAACTTGTACTTGACTGCTCATAATAGCATTATTCACAGTAGCCCCGACAGGGAAACAGCCCAACTGTTCATCACCTGATGAATGGGGAATCAAAGTATGGTATATCCATATAGTGCAATATTACTTGGCATTAAATAGGTACAGTACTGATGGACCTCAAAAACATGCACCGTGAAAGCAGCCAAACACACACACACACACACACACATACACACACACACAGGCACACACACACACACACTGTATGATTCCATTTATATGAAATGTCCCAAACCAGCAAATGTACAGACACAGAAACTGGATTAGTGCTTGCTTTGAGTTGAGGTGGGAACCAATAGTGATTATAAACATTTCTTTTTAGAGTGATGGAAACATTCTAGAATAAAATTGTAGTAATCGCCGTGCAACTCTGTAAATATACCAAGAACCACTGAACCCTTAAAATGATTAAATTTTATGGTATAAATATTTTATCTCAGTAGAACTCTTTAAAGTTTTTTTGAACAATCATGCAAGTGGGTTGTTTGTAAGGACAAACAAGAACGTTCATGTTTTAAATATGTAACAACTAACTCACAATATATCATTTCCTTAAACAACAATCTCTCTTATTTTGGCAATCAGGTGGAGCTTAATAATTGTCTTGAACTAAATATTGCATGCTATGCAAAAGTTTGAAGGCTCAAAATCCACCATAGCACTGAATTTAGGTACCCAAGTAAACTTGAAATGCAAAAATGATACTTGAATGATGCAAGACATGTTGATTAATGCTTCAGGTTTGTCAGTAGGTGTGACTTTGACCACACAAATTCAGCCATCTGTAATTAAAAAAAAATTTTAAATGTTTTATTTATTTTAGAGAGAGAGACAGAGACAGAGTACAAGCGGGGGAGGGGCAGAGAGAGAGAGAGAGAATCTGAAGCAAGTTCCAGGCTCTGAGCTGTCAGAACAGAGCCTGATGCGGGGCTCAAACTTGTGAACCGCAGAGGACATTACCTGAGCCTAAGTTGGAGGCTTAGCTGACTGAGCCACCCAGGTGCCCCAGCCATCTATAATTTTTAACCAAAATAACTTAAAAATGGCAACTATTTCTCATAAGGAGTTTTCAATAGAATTCAGCAAGAATTCACTTGCTTTCAGACTATTTATTATGGACAGGAGTTATATATAAAAGTGCTGCCCAAAGCGTATGTGCGTGAGTGTGTGCGTGCGCGCGCGCACACACACACACACACACACACACACACACACCCCCCACGGCCATAGAAGCCAAACAAGTTTTCTCCAACTTGTCAGGATGCTGTAGTAGGTCTGGTAGAGAAAGGAACAGCCTAGCAAAGGAAGATCAGTGGAGATGCATCGTGCAGTGTAAAGCTTTCAATGCCTGGCATATCTCCCCCCTTTCTTTCCGACAGAAGCTTTGCAGAACAACAAAAAGCATGGCTTCTGACGAGTCTCCCTTTCTCTCCGCCGGGATGCGTTTAGATGACAAGAAATGGTAATTCTAGTTGCGGCTATAGGATGCCTTCCCGCTGCCTGGGGGGAAAAAATGTGTCCAGCACCTTTAACTAGTTCCTCCTGATACAATCCCCACTAACCTTTGAAGACTTCCCCTACTAACCTCTTCCAGAGAACCCCCCCCCCTGGCTAGTCATAGCTGGTGGACTCCCCTCTTAGGGGCTGAGGTTCCCCACAGAAACGTGCAGCCTAAACTGAGATCCTCTGCTCTGCGATAAACAAAGGTGCCACCAGCGTTTAGTATTCAGGCTGCGAACTCCAGACGTCCCTAAGCTCACAAGTCTCCTGGCGGAGTCCGCATGTCCTCATCACATACAGGCGTCTGCAGTCATGCTCCCCTACCCTGCTAGTGCCTAAAATACCACTTCTTTCCTCTCCGGGGACCAGGGGAGACGGGCGGGGAGAGCCAGGCTCCTGCCTCTGCACCCAACACGCGGCTCAGCTTGGCTCCCCAGGCACAGACATTGTAACAATGTGCTGTGTTGGCTCCAACGACTTGTTTGCTTAATTTCTCAGAGTTCAGTGAGGTCATTTTGTCATCTTCCTTGTGTTTTCTGGATTTTCCAAAGAATCGCCAGCTTCCAACAACACCCTCTTTCTCCCCATTGGAAATGGAAACACGTCCCCGGCAGGAATTTTCCACTGAGCGGATCCAGCTTCCCTGGCTGGGGCCTCTGCGCAGCCTGTGTGCTGTATTTCTTTCCACAGCAGTTTGACGTTTGTGAGTCGGTATACTGAGTCGTATTCAGTCACCCTCAGTCTTCCCCTTGCTACATTTTTTTTTTTTAATAATGCATACTTCCAAGCAATTTCAGGAAGGGAGCAAAGGCTTTTAAGCGACATTATGTTTAATTAGTTCTGTCACTGTCACAGAATCGGAGTCCCTCGGAGTCGCCCTCCCCCCTCCATAACCTCCCCCATTTCCTAGCCCCTTCCCTCTCCCGGTAAACACCTTGAGGACAAACCTCACGGTCCATATACTCCGCCTGTGATTGCTTGCCTTTGCAAATTATTCCCTTTGAATAATATTTACAAACTCAACGTCACCGCCTGACACGATGATAAGAGGGGACACAGATTGCTTATCATCTCAGCTGTAAACAAGAAAGGGGGACACGCGCCGGGAAACGTGTTCACCGCCGGCGCTGGGTCGCACTCCCCGCCGCCCCGACACTGCAGCGGGCGGCGGGAGACCCCGCGCGCTCCCGGGGCGCCCGCGGGGCGATCCCAAGTCCCAGGCGGGGGGGGGGGGAGAAGGAGGAATTGGGGGGCGGGTCACGAAAAGGCTGCATTCAGAGGAAAACAATGCGTGCCTTCCAGAAAGCAAAGGCAGCACACGCAAACTCAGATGCCTGCAGAATCCGGCTCCCGGCGGGCGGGCGAGGCAGAGGGAGTGTGGGCTTGCAGGGGCGGGCGGGGCGGGCGGGGCCTCCGCGGGCGGGGCCTCCCCCGTCTGGCCGGGTGGTAGCGTCGCAGACTGCGGGGGCCCAGGGGGTCACTTCTGCCCAGTGGAGGGGGCTCCAAAGGAACCGCGACTCTGCAGAGGGGGAGGGAGGGAGGAAGAGGGGGATTTGTTCAAGCTGGGAGGGTGGGCCTCCGGGGGGGACAAAAAGAGAAGAAAAAGAAGAAATAGATTGATGCTTCACAGGACACCTAGGGTATTTCTTTCAGGGGGTATTACTTCCACTTTTAGGCAGGAACAAGAGCTGGGAGGAAGACAGCAGCACGGGCTGACAGCTCGGAGGTGATCAAAGGGGAGAGCCTGAATGGTCTGCTCTGCCAGCCATTTATTAGAAAGAGGGGTGCTCCCAGGCCACTGGAGGCGGGAGAGAGGAGATTAGCATCAAATAAAAAGAGATCGGCCTCACTCCCTTTATTCAGGGTATATATGCACTATGTATGCAACATGCAATATATATACTTATACATATGTACAACATCTACAATAGAAATGCTACTTACTACAAGACCCAGTCCTTCCCATAGAGAAAATAGCCACCCCCCCCCCACCTCTTGCCTGTAAAGAAAGGAAATTCCACCCTCCATTTCCAAATCTTGCAACCTCTGCTTTCTCCGTGCTGTAGACACAGCTGTGCTTTCTCTGTGCTGTAGACAAGGTGGATGGTCCACTGGAGGACGTTTTTGTTTTTTGTGTTGTTGGCTTGTTTGTTTGTTGTTTTTGTTTTTGCTTTGCAGAGACCTCCCCCTTGGGGGGGTGGGGAACGTAGCGCGAAGAACTTTGCGGGAGGCTAATTAACCTAGGAAGTACAGTTTAAAGCACTCCTGGGATTTGAGTAGAACTTCCCTTTCCAGGGATAATAGTATGAGGTGTTAAAATGCACTGCAGCGGCGCAAGGGGATCTTGTGATGTCAAAATGATGACCTGGAGCAGGTTAGGGACGGATTTCAGAGCGTGACTAAAAGTGGGAAGGACCACAAGTGCTTTATTAGCATTAACAGGACTATGGGTCTCACAACAAACACAGGAGAATGGTAGGCGTCTGCCCAGTGCGTAAAGTGCACTCTTTTCAGTTAGGGAAATATGATCTTTATACCTAGAGGTGCACTGAAGCTATTTAAGGGGCCTGAATGGAATGGGAAATACCTTCGCACGTAATAACGATTTTATTTTGCCTGAGAATTAGTCACACACACACACACACACACACACACACACACACACACAGCAAACTATCAACTTTTATCACCTAAAGCTTTACAGGGAAAACAAAGAAGCAAACTGATTTGTACCCAAATTCACATTTTGAAATATGCAATGCTAAATATTTTACTTAATCATAAAGTGGTTACCTTTTAATGTATTATTTTACCATCGTAGTGGAATTCAATCAGAAATAAGCATAGCAGAGCAGTTCACTTTTTTTTTCCCCTCTTTTAGTACAGTAATAATCAAGGTGTTTTTTTTTCCTTTAAGCGTTTGTTAACTTTATAGTTTTTCTCCAATATTAGGAAAAATTTAATCTGTGTTGTTTATTCTTTCAATTATACAAGCATATATTTTTGTTGCAAAAAGTTTACATAATACAGTGCTATACAGATTCAACAATGAAAATTTCCCACGGAGGCCCCCTTCTGCAAATTATTTCCTTCTCCAGAAGTAGTTGCTGTTTCCATCCAGACCTTGTAAAATATTTTTTAAATTTTTTTTATGTTTATTTATTTTTGAAAGAGAGACAGAGCATGAACGGGGGAGGGTCAGAGAGAGAGGGAGACACAGAATCGGAAACAGGCTCCAGGCTCTGAGCTGTCAGCACAGAGCCCGACGTGGGGCTTGAACTCACGGACCGTGAGATCGTGACCTGGCTGAAGTCGGACGCTTAACCGACTGCACCACCCAGGCGCCCCAAGACCTTGTAAAATATTTTTGTGTGCATACACATGCACATGCAACCGCATATTATTTTTAAGTAATCTCTGCACCCAATGTGGGGTTCAAACCTAAACCCCAAGATCAAGACTCTCATGCTCTACCAACTGAGACAGTCAGGCCACACCAACCATATCCATTCGTTTAGAATAATAAATTCAATCGTACTCTATTACTCTGTGAAGTCTTTATTTTTTCACTTGATATGCCAGTAAGATCTTTCTTCATCAGGACCTATAACTCACTACATTCTCAGAACTACTACATAAGACTTCATGGTTTATTTTCTTACTACTCTATCGATACGTAATTAGGTTACTTCCGTTTTTAAAATTTTTCTAAGTAATGTTAAAACTGACATTCTTAGAAATCTTTGACCATCCGTGCTAGTACTTTTGTAGGCTAGATTGCATTGGAATTACTAGGCCAAAGGGTATGTGAATTTTTAATGTATAGACACTACCAAATTACTCTCCAAAGTGCAAAAACAGTTTATGTGCCCCTGAGTTGTATGCAGCCAGACTACTGTTTTCATACAGTCTCAATCACTGCTTATTATCATTAAAAAACAAAATAAACCAAGTTTTGTCAAGATCTTAAACAAATATAATGTCACATGGATTCCTCACTGGCCTGTCTCTATCACTGCTGAGGTAGAATGAGTCTTCACTTTATCGGCCACTGGTGGTGTTTCCTGGGACTTGTCTGTTCAGATCCCTTGCCCCATTCCTTTGTGGATCTTTTTCTTTTTTATTTCTAAAAATTCTTTATGAAGAGAGCCTTTGCTTCCTTTATGCAGTGTAAACATTTCTCCAAGACTGTTGTTTATCTTTTAACTTTGCTAATAGAGACATCATCGCAGAAACATATGAAGTTCTATGTACCAAATCTGTCAGCGATTTCTTTTATGGACTCCAGGTTGTGTCCTGATTAAAACAGAATAAAGAACATATACCTGTATTTTGTATTCCAGATGGAAGATTAACTCTCTAAAATTGCTTCTGTTTCTTCAGGACATTAAGTGTATACCGTATCAACGAATCAATAGGGTTCTGCATTCACTTGTTCCCTAAACCAAAGCACTGGGTACATCTTTCAGTGTGCTTAACCTAAGACCTTGCCTGTGGATGCACTCAAAAAGGTCTGTGGACTGAATGCAGGGAAAGAAAAAGTATCAAGAATTCTTAACTAAATAAAAGTTGTCAGAGCCTCCTTGAGCTTTTGGGAAAGTTCTTGTCAGCTTTACTGCTGTCTGCGGTCCGACATCAGAATATCACATTCTTTGTCATGAGTCATGTGATCATGACTTGACTTAAACCTACTTTTTTTTAGGTTTGTTTATTTATTTTGAGAGAGAGGGAGCACGCGCATGAGCAGGGAAAGGGCAGAGAGAGAGGGAGAGAGAGAGAATCCCAAGCAGGCTCCACACTGTCAACACAGAGCCCTACACAGGGCTTGAACTCACAAACCACAAGATCATGACCTGAGCCAAAAGAGTGGGATGCTTAACCAACTGAGCCACCCAGGCACCCCTCAACCTACCTTTTCTGAGTCATTCCCCTCTGATATGGCTTCTACCTCTAATTTTTGGCCCAATTTTAATGCTCAAGCCCTACATTCCACTTTTTTTGTGGTGGAACTGTCATATCCCCCCCACACACACACACACTGACTGGAATGCTGTTCACTGACTAGAATGATGTCATGATGTGGGGTAGGGAATAATACCTCGAGGCAGGTGCCACCATCTTTGAAAAATGTGAGAAGGTAGCAAAGATGTTAGTTGGTAGAAACCAGAAAGAGTAGAAGATAAGATATCCAGGTGTCCCGAGTTTCAAAGGAGTGCAGAAGGAAAGATCTGGCAGGGAGGATGGAGGAGAATGTTGGCCAACGTACCGGGCAGGTGGAAAGGAGAATAAGTCGTCACCATTAAGATGGATGCATCCTCATAATGGGTCAAGTTTCAGTTTCAGCGAGAAAGAGGGCAGAGTGTCCTGTGCAGCGTCTTGAGGACGTTGGGAGGTTTGTGGAGGGAAGGGGCAGCTACAGAAGGGGAAGCATACAGTGGAGGGTTTGTAAACATACCGAAGAAGAGAACACGGAGGTTTGCTTTTCCAGAAGTCACCCCTCGAGGCCACTGTAGTGGATTCTGTGGTGTGTTTCCCGGATGTCTTCTTCAACCCTTCAGGATTTAGGCCCTGGTGCCCTCACCTATGGGATTTGGGGAGGCTGACTTCCCTCAGCTGAGTACCCCTTCAGGCATTCTCCCTCAGTGGAGGGATGGTGCCTATGTGTGTGAGGGAGGATTGCATCACAAGGACCCTCCTCCTCCCACAAACCTTGAAACTGGATTTATTCCCTTTACTGAGAGAGATAACCTAATGCTACTAATATCTGAGAAAACTCTGCTCCTCCCGTCAGGGAAGTCTGTCTCAGGTGAAGAGGCTCCCTGTGTAAGATAAAAGTTAAAAATCTCAAATTACGTGTATACAGTAAAAACGATCTCTCTTGGCCCCAAAGATATGCGCTTTTTTTATTTTAAATCTAAGTTTCACTGTACGTGCTTAAAAAAAAATAATTTTAATTTACCTAAACAGCAATTTGAACAACTGTATCACATTTATGTAATAAATCGTGTTATATGTAACATATATTTTAATGTATATTGCATAGACATAGGTAGTACATATTATGCATATACCTATCTCCTAGGCTGAAAGTCATCACACATAGAAGCATATGGAGCGTTCTCATCTGATTGTACATTAGATCTCTCTGCAATTTCACAGTAGCATTAAAAAAAAAATTTAATGTTTATTTTTGAGACAGAGAGAGACAGACCATGAATGGGGGAGGGTCAGAGACAGGGAGACATAGAATCTGAAGCAGGTTCCAGGCTCTGAGCTGTCAGCACAGAGCCCGACCGGGGCTCCAACTCACGGAGTGGGAGATCATGACCTCAGCTGAAGTCGGAGGCTTAATCCACTGAGCCACCCAGGCGCCCCTGCAATGGCATTTTCTTTTTTTACTAAAGTACAGTTGACACACAATGTTACCTTAGTTTCAAGGGTACAACATAGTGATTCCACAAGTTTATACATTATGCTCTGTTCAGAAGTGTAGCTATCGTCAGTCACCATGTAACATTGGCTCAATACCAGGGACTATATTCCCTGTACTGTATCTTGTATCCCTATGACTCCTTCACTCCATTACTGGAAGAATATCATTTTCTCCCTACCTTCAATTTTATGCAACACAAACATGTTCAGGTAAACTACTTTGAGGGCTGGTTTATATCACTGTCTCTAAAAGCATTGATTATTTCATCAGTATTAAAAATGCAAATGAAATGGTTTTCCATAGTAGTCTTTTATAATATAAAGTTTCTTCCAATAGATGATTTTGTTAAACATCAGTTGTAACGCATTGATCACGAGTAGCCATGTCAGGGCTAAGGTAGATTGCTATCTCTATTCCTAGAGTGAATGTACTCAAGGAGAGAAGTGTTATCTGTCGCTACCCATAAAATGTCATGTTTTCTCCATAGAATTAATAGATGTTGTAAAATGGGGTCATCTTTTCTTTGCCCTTTACCCTGTCAAGATGCGATTCTGTATGCACTTTGAAGAGACGTAATAGAATTATTCTTTGGGGAAACAAACTCTGGAGATCGACACATGATGCTTGGAGAACATAAGATGTAGGCAAAGATATGGCAGCTATATTTTTTTCAGAGGTCTCATGGTAAGATCTTGACCGTGTTCTATATAGATGATGCTGATGTTCTGGTAGCTGTTAACTCTACCTTTGCTAAAATTCCAGGTTTTGTCCATGGTTGTTGATCATCTGAAGTCTACCTGTGTGGGGGCTCCTGGATGGCTCAGTCAGTTAAGCGTCCGACTTCAGCTCTGGTCATGATCTCACAGTCTGTGAGTTCAAGCCCCACGTCAGGCTGTACTGACAGCTCAGAGCCTGGAGCCTGCTTCAGATTCTGTGTCTCCCTCTCTCTCTGCCCCTTCCTCTGCTCATGCTCTGTCTCTCTCTCTGCCTCTTAAAAATAAATACATGTTAAAGATTTTTTTTTTTTAAAGCCTACCCGTGTGGATAAATGATGACAGGTGATATGGGTCAGAGAAGTATAATGAACTACCTCATCACTTCCTGGTTATTGATTTTAAAAATGGCAAGGAGTCCAAAGCACTTAAGGCCATCACCTTTTCCAATGACCGCTCCCATCTCATGTTGGTCTCGTGTCCCTCGGGAAGCTTGGTAAGCAGTTTTGGCAGACTGGGCAGTCTACAGTAGGCACTGCAGAGGCTACCAGAGGATAAAATATACTCCCTGTCCTCAAAAGACTTATAATCTATTGGGGAAATGAAGTAAAGCATGATCAGTAAGGGCCTACACAATGGTCTAGAGCTTCTTAAAAAAACGTTGCCCAAGGAGTAGAGAATGCAAGAGACGAGGCATAAAGGAGGAGGAGCTTTGGCCGGGCAGAAGAACGAAGAGAGAAGACCAGATATGCTCTCCATCAGGGGTTTACTGGGTGCTGACTATGGGACAGACCCCATGCTTTATCTTATTTGGTCCCAACAAAACATATTTTTACTATCAATATCTTCATTTTGTACGGGAGGAAACAAGTTTAGCAAGATTGAGTAACCTGCCTGTTGCAGATACTGGGGAAGCCAAGATTTGAACTCAACGTCTTTGATTTCAGAGACAGCATGCTTAACTACGACAGCATGCTGCCACGGTGACTTGAGGGGACAGGGCCGGGGACGGAGCTGGCAAGGAGCACTTGAATGCTCTAAAACATGAAGTGATTAGTTCTGAGTATGGGCAGTTTGAAAGACTGAAGCGTCTAGTCTAACTGTGGTGATAACAGAGGGTGTCATTGAAAGAGCAGAGGACTAGCATGTTGGAGGCAGCATCTAGAGCATGTTGGTTGTGCAAGAATGTAGGAGATGAGCAGTCCTGATACCAGCCAGTACCCTACTGCAGGGAGAGAGTGAGGCCCCCATTACAGTGATGATGGTAAGCATAAAGAGATTTCAGGCCACATATAACTCATCTTGGCAAGAGAAAAGGGAAAGCCGTGCATTTTTTAAAGATTCAACACAGGGGTGTCGGGATGGTTCAGTCAGCTCAACATCTACTTCGGCTCAGGTCATGATCTCACAGCTCATGGGTTCGAGCCCCGGGTGGCCCTCTGGGCTGACAGTTCCGAGCCTGGAGCCTGCTTCCGATTCTGTGTCGCCTCCTCTCTCTTCCCCTCCCCTGCTCACACTCTGTCTCTCTCTGTCTCTCAATAATAAATACATGTTAAATTAAAAAAAAAAAGAAAAGAAAAGAAAGATTCAATACATAAGGCAAAATAGTGACATAGAATGAGGACTAATAACAATACCTAATATTTATTGAGCATGAATTAAGTGCCAGGTACTAGAGCAAACACTTTACATTCATCATTCTTCGCGATAACCCTGTGCAGTAGGTTATGAGGCTACATAGTTTAAAGAGATAAAGTAAATTAATAGCTAGTGGATAAAATAGCTGAGATTAAATGCAGATTAGCTGGTTTCCTGAATTTGCATGCTTAACCTGGAGGGTACAGCCTCTGAAGGCCTTTGCCTGATGTCAACGTCAGAGAGGGACTCTTGGCTTCAGTTTCGCCCCGTGCAAAATCCTTGTGGTATTGGCCAAACTCTTTATGTCTCCCAGCTCCACTTTTCCCCTTTGGGACAGAGGATGAAGCTTGTGTGCTTGTTTGTGTGTCTGTTTTGTTTCTGGATGAGCGAGTCCAGAATTCTGTGACTGTTGCTGGGAAAGCAAGAGTCTGGAGAAAACGGGGAGAAGACAGAACGTTTAATCGGTGTAGTTTTACATCCCTTGAAATTTTTTAAAGTGTTGACTCATTTACTGAGAGAGGGATGGGGATTAATGAGGAGGGACAGCGGGAGAGGAAGAGACAGAGGGAGAGAGAATCCCAAGAAGGTTCCATGCTGTCTGTCAGCACAGAGCCCAATCTGTGGGGCTTGATCTCACCAACTTCGAGATCATGACCTGAGCTTAAATCAGGAGTCAGATGCTTACACGACTGAGCCACCCAGGCACCCGCATCCCTTGTAAGTTTTAATCTAGCCTGTTGGTGTTCATTTATAGTTAAATATTATTAGCTAAATTAGAGAAGTGGGCTTGGTAGTATTTATTTTTAAGCGTAGTTTACAGTGGTTGAAATGAACTTTACTGTGTTTTTGTTAAGTAAAAAAAGCACATTTTGTGAATGTAAAAATGGTAACAAGTCAAATAGTGATGTAACTGATTCAGAAGAAAAAAACACCAACAGAATTTGTACTGGTTTTACTTTACCTGGGGGTGCATATCTGAAAGGCAGAGTGAACATACAGACAGGATGAAAGTTTGCTGTTATTAATCCTATAGTCCTGAAGCTGAAAAATATGATGGAAACTATGAAATAGTATTCATTTACTTATATTACATTTGATAAAGTTAGAGGAATTCTGTATTTCTTCTTCCTTCAAAAGTAAAGCATTTTCATTCCTTACTCCATATAGTTTTATCTACATAAGCACTTCTTAATATGGGGTATATATTATATCTGAGTTTATTTCAAAAAATGAGAAAATAAAAAGATCCATGGCCAGCCCTAAATAGTTTTTCTTAATAATTTTAATGTGAATGACTGAAAATAAATATCTTAGGAGTCATTAGAAAGGACTTTCAAAATTAATCATTCCTCATTTTGAATCAACTGTACATTTAAAAATTTTGAAATCTGTTTTGCAAAGACTTGTAAATCTTTTCTGTTTCTATTATTTGGGTGAGCTCACAGAAGAGATTGTGTAAAGGTCAAAACCAAGGTGGCGGCTGGACAGAAACAGGAATGAAGGGAGGAAGCAAGGCATGTGGCTTTCCAGGGGCTAAGGGGACCGGGACATCTGTGGAGGGAACAAGTTCAGCCCTTCCGAGACAGGTGTTTCCTTATGTCTGGCGTTTTCAAGAAGCAATGGAGAGGCCCACAGGTCTCGTGTAGAAGAGCTGTAGGAGGTGAGATCGGAGATGGGGCTCAGGGTACACACTTGGAAGCAACAGTAGGACTTTTTGTTTCATTCCCACAAAGTGGAAAACCATCGGAGGGCTTTCAAAAAGGAAGACGCATTATTATCAGGTTTTAATGGGATTACTCTAGTTCTGATCTGAAGAATGTAACTTGGGGACGAGGGCCAAAGCAGGGGGAACAATCAGGAAGTTAATGAAATCATCCAGACAAGAGATGATGGCGACATGACTTGCACCATAGTGGTAGAGGTGGAGAATTGATTAGATCGGGATATACACTTGAAAGCAGAGCCACTCAATTTGGCCCTTAGTTGTCCATCTCCTGGGCTAGATTGTTCCATGAAGGCACGGATTTCTGTGTTTCTCATTGCTGAATAGGAGGCACCTACACCAGTGCCTGGCATAAAATAGATGTTCACCAAATACCTTACATATAAGAGTCGAATCGATGATGGATATGAAGAAGTGATGGATATGAAGAATTATTCATACGAATTCATGTAGTTGGAAAAATAATTCAGCTGTGTTACTTGTGTAGTCTATAAGAAGAAGCCAACCTACTTCATTTATGATCTCCCTTTAACATTAAAATAACTTCACAGGGTGCCCGGACAGCTTGCTTGGTAAAGTGTTCATCTCTTGATTTCAGCTCAGGACGTGATCTCACAGTTCATGAGTTCGAGCCTCACATCGGGCTCTGCGCTGACAGTGTGGAGCCTGCTTGGAATTCTCTGTCTCCCTCTCTCTCTGTCTGCCCCTCCCCCACATGTGCACACACGCTCTCTCTCTCTCTCTCAAAATAAGTAAAATTTAAAAAAAAAGAAAAGAAAATAACTTCGCAGTTTCTTTTACTTTAGAATTTATATGAGTTAAAAATATCAGTTGAAAAAAATCAACATTATGAAATAGACTACATAGACAGTATTCTGAACAGTATGTGTGTATATATATATAGATATAGATAAACATACACACATACACATTTTTTTTCTCACATATATATATTTTTTATTTAGCAGTAAATCATTATTGATAACAGTTTCTTGTGGCAAACCATAAAGGCTCTTATATACAGAGAACAAACTGTGGGTTGCTGGAGGGTGGTGGGTGGGGGGATGGGCTAAATCGGTGATGAGTATTAAGGACACTTGTTGTGATGAGCATTGGGTATTATATGTAAGTGATGAATCACTGGGTTCTACTCCTGAAGCCATTATTACACTATATGTTAACTAACTTGGATTTCAATAAAATTTAAAATAAAAAAAAAATAACACTTTCATGCTAATAGCTGTCAGTACAGTTTTCTATACTTATTTCTTCTGGATTGAGACCTTACCCTTTGATTTCTCTGCTCCTGATCCTTCTATTTTTTGCCTAGCTGGGTACAGGTCCCAGACTGGTTTGTATTTTAATGGTGCAAGGAACATCTGTGTGCATATCTAGCGTTACTGAAATGTCAGTCGTTTGAATAGAGATATCTTTCTGTTCCAACTGCAAGGCCTCATTAGTTGTATGTTTTGTTTTAACCACCGGTTGCCATTTTAAAGAATATTTACTGCTTTTACAATATACTAGGTGAGGAATTGATTTGATTGAAGGCACTCCGCTTATGAATATATGTCTCTGAGTATCTAGGAATATATTTGGGTTCTCTTCTTGATTTACAGATAAGAGGGGTTTTAAGGCAATGTCATATTTTAAGTGAAGGAAAAACATTGAGAATTGTTTCCTGTTTTTCTGAAGCCTCTAGTCTATTGCCTTCATTTCTAGTATCTACATTTGCCTCATCACTATAGCACTGCTAACAGCTCCTTGCTTATGGTCGTGTGGGGTTTGGTACTTTGTCTCCTACTTGCATATTTGAAAGTTGGGCGTATATCTTTTTAAAAGTTTCTATTTATTTATTTATTTATTTATTTATTTAAAGTAGAGGCAAAATGACTCAGGAAAACTTAATGAAAACATTCTACTTTTGTTTAAATGAAGTTTAAGTCACATCCCTTTTAGCAAACTTTCTCCTTAGAGATCCAGATAATAAATGTTTGAGGCTTTGCTATCGCTGCTACTGAATTCTGCCATTCTAGCCGAAAAGCAGACAAATAATACAAACACAAAAGGTAGGACTGTGTTCCAGGGGGAGGTCCAGGTTTGGCCCATGAAGCATAATTTGCTGACCCCTGAGTTGCACTTTTGATCATGGCAAATAATTTGGGTATAGCTATTTGGATGTATTTAAGTTATGCTCTATATTGTGAAATATGTTTTTTATAACCCATACTTCACTCTTTTAACCAAGATCTTTCCTGGATGTAACTGAGTAAGAAAATTGTGATTTTGTCTTTGATTTCGAATCCCCCATGATATGTGGAAAACCTTGCAGATCTGAAGGTTATAAGCAAGTTACATACCTGGTGGCAGGTAATATCCTAATAGAGAGGAAGGAGTCAAGAGGAAATTAGCCATCCCTCGGGTACTGATCCTTGGTAAGCCTCAATAGTGAAAACCACCAGGCATCTGGAAAGAAACTGAACTTCCGATTCAGTTGGGGGTTCATTTGCGTCTGAGTTTTTCTAGTCAGCGATTTGGAATGTGTCAGGAAGGGCACACTAACCCTGCAAGCCATCCCTATCATTCTTCTGGATTTGTGTTTGTTCGACATGTTTCTTCCCATTTCCTAGGAGACTGGCTGGCCCATCGATCTCTTCTTTCAAATTTAGCCATTTTCACATTTGGAAATATTGCATTAAAAAAAAATCAGCAGTGGATTTGAGTCAGTTTATGTGTGTTGTAGTTTTCCTGATGGTAATGAAAAAAAAAAAAAAGTCCAAGCTTGTATTACTGCTATGAAGTAGAAATAAGCCCTCTCTTGACTTTGCCCAAAGCATAGTTAGGCAAGTATAATAAGAGAGAGAGCGAGAGTGAAAAGAAGTTATAGAGGACATGGTTTAGATGTGATATGACACCCACCTCGAGTTCTCAAAACCTGCAGAGACTATTAAGGACCGGGATGGTTAGGCAGGGAGAAGTTAAAGCTGTGCACACTTATACGTCCCCTGCATGCATCTGGACTATCTTTCAACCCCTTTAGACTCATATTTTCTGGTACAGTGACTGCCACTAGTGCTGTAAGTGCTACTGCTAATTGAAACCACATCGTGGTCAGATAAAAACTAAGCCAGTCAGGCATCCTACTGAAAACGTACCCAGCAGGACAGCTGCTTTGTTCTCCTTAAAAAACGAACTAATTCAAGAAAGGCACTGCCTCTAGATCGTTATCCATTAATGTATGCAACATTCCCTCTGCCCTACTCTTTCCGCTTTCTCCCATCACCCTTCACTATAATTTTCTTGTGGAAAAATAAAAGAACGCCAGTTCTCTTGTAAACTGCATAATTGGGTTTAATATGCAGACTTGCCATTTCTAGGCATGTACGTTTCCTGCATTAATGGGAGCTATACACGGAGCATTTAGAGATCACCTGTGGATAGGCTTGTTAATTAACGGAGTTAGAGCCCTATTTCATTCCATTTAAACCAGAGTAATTAAAATCAGGGTAATCACCACCGCAGTATTCAGTACTTTCACCCCTTTCAAGGTTATTTTAGCAATTATGTTCTTGGCTGAGCGTATTAGTCAATGCTGAGATTATTTCCTGTACCATCTGACTTTTCTCAATCCTGTGCCCTATGGCATGTCTTTTTTCATGATTGCATTAGTTGAAAAAGGCAGAAATAATCTGTGTCATCCTTTAGCCCTTCAAAGAAACTACTAAGCCTAATCCAATCTGCTAGTTGTCCAGGAAAAAAAAAAAAAAAAAAAAAAAAGTCAGACTATCAGGCTAAACTTAATCCCCAAAGAAATCATACTTCACCTTGTTAAGGACTAAACAAAAATGTATACACTATCAAATTCAGTAGTAGTTGGTTGTCAGTCCAGCTTCTGAGGTCCTGGACATCTGTTATTGCATGATATTTATTTGTGACAGAAACATTTTGTTTTGCTTTTTTTTTTTTTTTTTTTTTTTTGTCAAATCTGAAAATGAACATAGGTATTCTCAATTAGGGACAAAACTATTTCAAACTACAGCCACAAGAAAAAAAAGCCACCTGAAATTATCTTTTATTTATTTATTTATTTATTTATTTATTTATTTATTTTTAAATTTTTTTTAATGCTTATATATTTTTGAGAAAGAGAGAGAGAGCATGAGCAGGGGAGAGGCAGGGAGAAAAGGAGATACAGAATCTGAAGCAGGCTCCAAGCTCTGGGCTGTCAGCACAGAGCCCAACGCAGGGCTTGAACTCATGAACCATGAGATCATGCCCTGACCCGAAGTCAAACGTTTAACCCACTGAGCCAGCAGGCGCCCCTGAAATTATCTTTTAGAACAGAGTTCCATTTATATTTCCTACAGTCTGCTATGACTGGGAAAGAAAACTTCCTGTTGAGGTTTTGCGTCATTGTAGGATTAGAATGTAAATCCAAGCTGTTATTATAATGGTTCTGTTTCATTGATTTACTAATAAATACTTGCTTTTATTTTAAGTGACACTGCATGGTGGCCCAGCAATTCTCCCCCCCCCCCACCCCACTTACCCATTTTTCCAGGTAAAAGTAAGACCAACATAACATTGCCTTGCAACAGTAGATTAACATTAGGAGTTTATGCTGTGTGGGTGGTACTTTACCTCCATATATAACCCCTTCCCATTTATCTTTGCTATAATTCCTACAAGTAATATTTACTGATTTTTTTTCATTTGTATGTCTGTATAGACCTTTTCTCTGAAGATTGGTGTCATCAGCAATATATTTATTTAGTGATCATTTTTTTGCCACCTGAACATATTCGCAGTCTCACACTTTCATCATAAAACAAGTATATGCCTCATGTTGCCATGTGTGTTTAAGGGATAACAGCATATTGGGTACTAAGCTCTTTAAGATGGTAATGGGGATGTTGTACACCTTCCATTCAGTGCTGTAGTTTGAATTGTTGTCTTATGAGGAACATTTGAGGGCCACTAGAAATATAATTATCATCAGATGTCCATATATCCTGTCCAATGGTATTTTCAGGAAATGTTGACATTTATAGACATATTGGAACATTTTCCAATGGATTAGTAAATATTACTATTTCTGAATGCATGTGCTATCAATATTTGAGCAAATTTTCCTTTGGGAAACTCTTTGTTCTCTGATTTCCAGTTAAAACTGTCAAAAGTTGAGAACATTCTTTCAAATCAGCTTAACCCTATAAAGGATTTAAATTTAATACCTCAAGAGAAAGAGAGGGAGAAAGACCCTCAATATTAACGATAATGTAAATTCAGTGTGTGTGTCAGTTAAAAAAAAATACCATCAGAAAGAAGACATCCTAGTGTCTTCTGTGCTATTCTACCCAGAAGAGCTCAGCTTCAGAATTCTAGCTCATCCTGCCTTGCAAATTTACCCAGACACATTTCTGTTTCATAGTCTACCCTGATTTGGTAATATGCAATTAGAGAAAATGACCATTTTAATATAGAACAATTTTCTTGTAAATTATACAGTAAAAAATATTTGAAACATATTAAAATCAAATGGATTTAGAATGATTATAGTTATGAATTACTGTAATTTGGTCTTACACAGCTAATTCCAAAGACTGCACAGCCGTTTAGCAATTTCCATTCTCTAAATTTCTCATAATGGGATTTAAAGGGGGAAAAAAAAAGTGAAATCATCATCTTTTCCTCCAACCTCCTCCCTCTTGTTATATATGCTATTTCAATAAATGAGCCACCACCCTTCCCATTACCCCAGTCAGGGAAACCCAGTAGAGAAAGGGGGAAGGCTTGTGCCTTATCCATGGCCATAGAACTTTATCTCTTACCGATGTCTGGGTGAATCAGTCCAGTCCCACCCATTAATTCTTCCCACCCACTCAGGTCTTCACTGAGACTCTCACTACCCATTAATCTCTGAGCTTCCTAGGCTAGGCATGCAGACCACCAAATACACATCCCTCAATTCATGCTCCGCATAGCTGCCACAGTGGTCCTTCTAAAAGGAAAATCCAACAATGTCACATTTCTGCTTAACACATCTCAATGGACAAAATACAAATGTTATTTAGATGGGGTGCCTGGGTGGCTCAGTCCGTTAAGCGTCCGACTTCAGCTCAGGTCATGATCTCAGGGTTCGTGAGTTTGAGCCCAGAGGCGGGCTCTGTGCCGACAGCTCGGAGCCTGGAGTCTGCTTCGGATTCTGTGTCGTCTCCTGTCTCTGCCCCTCCCATGCTCATGCTCTGTCTCTCTCTGTCTCTCAATAATAAATAAACATTATTATTTTTTTAATTTAGAAAAATACAAATGTTATTTAGAGTAAATACAAACTCCTTGGTCGGGTACTCAAGATCCTTCATGCAGGAGCAGTCCTTGGCCAATGTCTCCAGCCTCATCTCACACCACCATTGTCAGTGCATTTACTTTCCGACCACATCAAGAGTCAGCATAACTGACTCTTAAAGCTACTTCTTTGTTTTAATTTTTTTTAATGTTTATTTATTTTTGAGGGAGAGAGAGAGAGACAGAGTGTAAGTGGGGGAGGGGCAGAGAGAGAGAGAGAGAGACCGAATCTGAAGCAGGCTTCAGGCTCTGAGCTGTCAGCACAGAGCCCGACGCGGGGCTAGAACTCACAAACCACGAGATCATGATCTGAGCCAAAGTCAGACGCTCCACCGACTGAGCCACCCAGGCGCCCCTAAAGGTACTACTTTTGGAAAGTCCTTTCCTCTGGCTGTGAAGAAGAGGAACGAATGAAGAATGTTCTTCACTGCTTTTTTTTTCCCCCAATCTTTTCTTCCTTATCCTTCATGATTTAGGTCCATTATAAGCCCTTCCAGAAAGCCTTGCATTAAATAAAAACTTATTCTGACATTTGCTAAAATGGTAAGGAAGACTTGATGCAAGACTGTTGTAATAGGGGTACTGCAGTAGGCGAGAGAAATCAGGTTCAACTCTAAATACAACAAGGACCAGTGGGGATTTATAGCTAACAAGCAGGGTGAAGGGGTCAGTGAATGGATAGTTACTAAAAGGAGAGGGACATTAGGGTAGGGTGACTCTTGATAAACTGACCTAACAAGATTTCTGCTAAAGGCAGGCCAAGGACTTAGCCAAGATGGGAGATGAGGAACCTGACCAGATATCAAGGTTCAGTGATGACTTAGCAGGATTCTTTGCTAAGACTCAGTGGAGCAGACCAATAACCAGATGGGGGCCAATGTCGAGTTTGGTGGAGAAGAAGGCTCAGAGGAACCAACCAAAATTTGGTCAGCAATAGAGTCACTGTTACTTCCTTCAGCCCCAGTTAAGGTTATCTTTCCACTTCACCCTGCGATTTCCAAGGTTCTTATAGCACACTGAGTATTTCTATAATCCACTTATCACACTGGATTGTATCATGAGCATTTGTCTGCCTTTCTTCTAGTGTGAGAGTTCTTCAAGAGGGAGAATTTTGACTCTCATCTCTGGGTAGTCTGGTATCTTACACATTGCCTTTCATTTAGATGTTTAACAGTGTTTGTTAACTAAGAGCTGTACATGAGTCAAAGGGAAAATTCAATATTATCATCTTCTTCCTCTTCCTCCAGGGATCACTTGGTTCTTAACAAACTATCTTTGGAAGGCAGCTATGCTCACCACTAAACACCAGAGCTGCACTTAATAAAGTATCTTTGATATTTAGGTTAAGTCCTTTTGACATGGGTCTTACCAAGCTGGATGAAACCCAGTATTATTTATTCTCTAGGCTCCCTTTTTATTGTTCTATGTATTTGTCTTGTTGGAGGGATCTATACAGGCCAAATCTCATTACAACAAATACTATTAAGATAAAAATCACATATATATATGTGTACATATATATATATGTATATATACACACACATATATATATGCCACTTTCAATGGTTTATTTACTGTAAGTAATAGTTTATATAATTACAATAGATTTTCAATGTCTGAGAGATTTGTGGGAATGAATAATGAGTTATATCCTAAATAATACATCCACAATAGTTATTTTCTTGTTTTTGTTTTTGTTTACTTTTCTTATCACTTTAGGCTACAATTAAAAATTAAGAACCAATCTTAAGACAAAGCCTGTGATAAAACACTATTATGCAGAACCTAAGTAATTATTCTATAACTGTAATCATTTATTTCTTTCTGTGTGTGAAAATGAGTTAAGTGTTCTCCCCCTTTCTATTAAATATTTGATCTCAAACTCTGTATGTTAAACCATTTACTCCTTTGGTTGAAAAATGTTTCTTGAGTTTGGGGCAGTGGTGAATTTAGTTTAAATATTCTGAACTCATAGCAAATTTATTTCTTTAGAAAAATGAGAACAGTTATTGTGGTTGGCAGAGTTATTCTAACCACACAAGTGATATGTGCTCATTATAAAAATAATTTAAAATGACAAATCAACATAAAGAAAGTCATCCTTAATCTCATCAGCAAGAAATAATCTCTGTGGATGGGTAAAGAATTGTTAACTTGGCAGCTGGCCCCAGAGTTCTTAGGGAAAGAACTAGGAAGTTCTAGGGAAGGAACTGTCTTTATTTAGGAAAATACCCTAATAGGTCACATTGTTTGAGAAACAGGAGGCCCAGAAGACATAATCTCAAGAAAAGAGACAAGGAAACTAAACTGCTCTATAGAAATTAGAGGAGAAAAATAAATCAGATTAAATCCCATGAGAGCAGAAATTTAAAACAAGAAGCCACCAGACTGTTAAATTCTCAACAGAATCAAAAACCCAAGGAAGCACACTAATCTTCCCAGAGTATGGACAGAGTAACTTAAGTCTTCTGTAAATATTCTAGATTAGGGTAAATTCCATCAAGGGAGAAATTTAGCATGAGGCTCTAGACAGTGAGTTCTGGAGTAAGAATACTTGGGGCCATTATAGATTCCAACAGTTTCTTTTCTTTATTTTTTCTTTTCTTTAAAAAAATTTTAAATTTATTTACTTTGAGGGAGAAAGAGAGAGGTGGGAGGGACAGAGAGAGGGAGGGGGAGAGAGAGAGAGAGAGAGAGAGAGAGCGAGAGAGAGAATCCCAACCAGGCTCTGCACTGCAGCACAGAGAGGGAAGCAGGGCTCAGGCTCACAAACTGTGAGATCGTGACCTGAGTCAAAATCAAGAGTTGGACGCTTAATTGACTGAGCCACCCAGGTACCCTATCTTTTTTTTATGATTTTTTTTTTAAGCATTGTTTCTTTGTATGTCTCTGTGTATGAGAGTGGTGTTCATCAGGGCCCCTTTTAGGAAGTAAAACAAAAGGAGTTTAATATTGTATACCCTGGTGGTAGAACAACTGAGAATCCGAGTAGAGACAATATGCCAACCGGATGAAGTCATCACTGACCTTACTCTAAAGGAAGAAAGGGACGAGGGGGAGTTAGCAGGGCTGGAGGCTGATAGACAGGTGTCAGAAGCTAGAATCATGCCGGAGGAAATCATAATCGTGCTGGGCCACTCTACTGAGAACTGGAGCCACAGAGAAAGCACAGCAGCTTCCAGAAACCCTGCCCTGGGAAAACATCAGAAACTCTTATCTGGAGAAAACTCTTTGGTCATACACATCCATGAACTAGATGAAAGAGGGAGAAAATAATTCTGGCCTGCAAGGAACTGTGGGGAAAGAATATAAAAACAAAGAAATCCATGCGTATGTGTATGCATGCATGTGGTCAAGTACAAATACATATATATATATATATATACACACACATATATATATATATGCACACAAATATATCATGCAACCAAATGGAATCAACATGCACACGTTTTGTAATTTAGTTTAATTCTTAAAATGACATGGCTATTCTCCCATGACACTAAACAGAAACATAAAGCCACATATCTAGTTTCATGGCTGCATTATTAGCCTATTACTTATAGCCACAGATTTATTTATATGGTCCTATGTTGCTCTTTCACGTTGTTTTAGGGTGTTTTTTTTTCTATTGAGGAAAATAGAATGCACAAAATACTTTTAAATTCTTCCGAGCTTGGGTGTTGGAAAGTGTGTATAATATGCTTGCAAATGTGGCCTTTTAAAAATTGAAACCTTATTGCTACATTGCTTTTTTTCATCAAAACCTCTGAAAAAACAGATTGTGTAATGTGTGTCAATAGCTTCTAAACAAATAATTAACATCAGAGTGGGGATTTCATCACTTAGCATCCATCATAGGCATCCAGTACCCTGATTTCTTTGAAGTTTTCTGTTGACAATGATATATGTCATCATGTTAAGTCGGGGCTGGTTAGTAAGCAGAGCATGGGCAAGGTCACTTGAAGGTTTCTTTGATGCAGACATTCCTCAATTTAGAGCTGAAATAATCGTGACCTTCCTAAGTGTGCTTTACCTTTCTGACAAGTGGAGGAAGCTGCATAATTGACTTTGTTAGGTTCACAGAATCTTTTGCATATATAGAACATTTAGACACTAAATACACTTGCCAAATGCAAGCATAGCATATCAAAGTGTGATATCGGCCTTTGCACAACAGTTTTAAGTTGTATCTCTTTATTTCTCTTTTTTCTTTGTATTTTGTTTGGTTTCATTTAAAAAAAATCAATATTTATTTACTTTCAAGACACAGAGACAGAGTGCAGGAAGGGGAGGGGCAGAGAGAGAGGGAGACACAGAATCCGAAGCAGGCTCCAGGCTCTGAGCTGTCAGCACAGAGCCCGACGCGGGGCTCAAACTCACGAACTGTGAGATCATGACCTGAGCTGAAGTCAGACGCTCAACCAACTGAGCCACCCAGGCGCCCATGTATGGTTTCATTTTTAAATTATTTTCTTAAAAATTAAAAGGACAGATGAAGATTGAATTATTTATTATTATTATTATTATTATTATTATTGTTATTATTAGCGACAGAGTGCACAAGCAGGGGAGGGGAGCAGAGGGAGTGAGAGAATCTTAAGTAGGCTCCATGCTCCGCACAGAGCCTAATGTTGGGCTCGATGTCACAACCCCAGGATCATGACGTGAGAAGTCAAAAGTCAGATGCTCAACTACTGAGCACCCAAGTGCCCCAAAATGGACAGATTTTTATAATCTTTTCATACTCTTGATTTCAAAGATATAGAACTGCAAGGCATTTAGAGGAGCTAAGGTTCAGGCATGACAAACCAAGGGGCCCATTTTACAAATGGATATTATCTCTTGGAGTTGAACTTAACTAACTCATTTAGATATTCAGTATCCCACACTAGAGTATACATTGCTACTATTGACAAAGCTTGACCCATCTCAATTACCCAAAGTCTATAGATTACAGTAGCACTTACTCTTGGCATTATATATTATATGGGTTTGCACAAAAGTATAATGACAGGTACCCATAATTATAATATGGTGTAAAATACAGTGTATTTTCACTGTCCTAAAAATTCTCTGTGCTCTGCCCATTCATCCTTCCCCCTGACTCCAGCCCCAGGCAATGACTGACTTTTTTATTGTCTCCATAGTTTGCATTTTCCAGAAATTCACATAGTTGGAATCATGCAGTATTTATTGCATTTTCAGATTTGTTTCCTTCACTTACTAGTATGCATTTAAGTTTTCTTCTTGTCTTTTCATGCCTTGATAGCTCATTTATTTTTAGCACCAAACAATATTACATCGTCTGAATATACAAGTTTATTTAATCATTCACCCACTGAAGAAAATCTTGTTGTTTTTAATTTTGGCAATTGTAAATAAAGCTGCTATATATATCCATATGCAGAGTTCTATGTGTAGAACTTGGTCTATGTGTAGATCGAGATTTCGAACTCTTTTGGGTGAATACAAAGGAGCAGGATTGCTGGATCATAAGTTAAGACTGGTTTGTAGAAACTGTCAAACTGTCCCCAGCAGCAATGAATGAGAGTTCCTGTTGCTTCATATTCTCACTGTCATTTCGTGTTGTCAGTGTTTTAGATTTTGGCCATTCTAATAGGTATGCAGTGGTATCTCGTTTTTGTTGGCATTTCCCTGATGACATACAATGTGAAGTTTCTTTTCATATGCTTATTTGTCATTTGTGTATCTCCTCTGTGAAATGTCTGTTCAGGTCTTTGGCCCATTTTTTAGTTGGGTTGTTTGTTTCCTTTTTGTTGAGTTTCAAGAATTCTTTGTATATTTTGGATACTAGTCCTTTATCTGATGTGTTTTTTGCAAGCAATTTCTCCCAGTCTGTGGCCTGTTTTCTCATTTTCTTGATACTGTTTTTCTTAGAGCAGATTTTTTTTTCAAATTTTAGTAAAGTCCACCTTATCAATCCTTTCTAGCATGGATCATGGCTACGATATTGTATCTAAAAAGTGGCTGACATATCAAAGGTCATCTAGGTTTTGTTTTATTTTTTAGGCATTTTATAGTTTGCTCTTTTGCATTTAGATCTATTAATAGATTTTGTGAAGGGTATAAGGTATATAGATTAATTTTTAGCATGTCTAGTTGTTCTAGCACCACCTATAAAAGAGATAATCTTTGGGGAGCCTGGGTGGCTCAGTTGATTGAGTGTCTGACTCTTAATTTTGGCTCAGGTCATGATCCCAGGGTTGTGGGATCAAGACCTACATTGGGCTCTGGGCTGAGCATCGAGCCTGCTTATTGTCTCTCTCTCTGCCCTTCTCCCTGGCTTGTGCTCTCTCTCTCTCTCTTCCTAAAATAAAATATACTAAAAGAGGCTATCTTTCCTCCATTGTATTGTCCTTGTTCCGTGTCAAATATCAGTTGACCATATCTATGTGGTCTATTTCTGGGCTCTCTATTCTGTTCCATTGATCTATTAATCCATTTTTTTTCCAACACTACACTGTCCTGATTACTGTAGCTATGTAATATAATCTCCAGATTTTTGACAAATTTCTATGTATAATAATATGTAAAATTGATAAAATTGATACATAATGTTCATTACCAAATGGCACACTGTGTTGACCAGTTTGGGCTGCTATAACACAAATATCATAGAATGGGTGGCTTAAGCAATAATCATTTATTTCCCACAGTTCTAGAGGCTGAAGTCCAAGGTCAAGGGATCAACAGATTCAAAGTCCAATGAAAGCCTTCTTCCTGGTTTGCAGATGGCTACCTCCTTGCCATCCTCACATGGCTAAAAGAGAGATTGTTTTGCTAGCGTCTCTTATATGGACACTAATAACATTCATGAGAGCTTCATTTTCATGACTTAATCACCTCCTAAGGCCTCTCCTCCAAATATCACCACCCTGGGAATTAGGGTTTCAATAAATGAATTGGGGAGGGGTTACAAAACATTCAGTCCATAGCATTTACTTAAAAAGTATTTCTAAGACATAATTTCCCCAAGACATAACATGGGTACATTTGAAATCTAGCACTAAGAAAAATGTCTAGGAAACTTTCTCTTTCTTTCTTTTTCTCTTTCCTTTGTCTTTCTTCTTTTCTTTCTTCCTCCCTCCCTCCTTCCTTTCTTCTTTCTTTCTTTCTTTCTTTCTTTCTTTCTTTCCTTTCTTTCTTTCTTTCTTTCTTTCTTTCTTTCTTTCTTTCTTTCTTTCTTTCCTTCTTTCTTATTAAAGAGAAGAGACTAAGGAAGTGAATTCTACAATTAGCTTTATAGATTCTATAAATTTTCACCTATCATCTCATAACAGAACCTCTTTAGTAAGAAAATCTAGCTACCTTTTTCTTACTTTAAGGAAGATAAGTAGTTGCTCATGATGGTCTAGGGAAAAGTTATGAAAACATACATACTGGAAATATAACATTGATTAATTTAGGGGTGTGAGTAATAAAAGAAAAATAATTGGATTTTCTTTTTTTTTTCTTTCTTGTTTTTTTTTTTTGTTTGTTTCTTTTTCTTTCTTTTTTTGGTATCTGTGCACTATTTCATTTGTTAAAAAACACATATTGATTTAGCAAATTTAAAAACATCACATCTAGAGCGTTTGAAACAAATGAAACAGCTCAACTAAAATATTGTGGACAAAATTATGAGAAAAATTCATGTGAGCAGGTATCACAGGTAATGTACATGTATTGAAACTTTGGTTTAATTGGCTTTATTGAACACTTTTCAGTATGAACTTTTAGAAAACAGGGCATCAACAAAAAATACAGGTATGCACAACTCTCTCCTAGAATGAGATATGTTATCAAAATTTTTTTTAAATGTAATTTTGTAGAAATATCGATCTTTGTCCCCAATAGATTCTTATTCCTAAGAGAAAGAGATTTTTGCAAATATCCATGAGTATTACAAAAATTGGCCAAGGTCTTAGGCTACAAAGAAAATTTTAAGCAATTCCTTAAATCACACATTATACAGAGTACATTATAAAGAGAGTTAAAAATATACTGTTACATAACTTTTGGGTTAAAGCAAAAGTTAAAACCAAAACTAGAGATTATTTATAAATAAATGACAATGAAAACATAATGCTATGAAACCAATGGAATGTGGATAGGATGATACTAAGTGGAACATTTATAGCCTTAAATACATTTGCTTTTATAAACTGATAAAATATAAAATGCAGAAATGAAGCCAAAGAATAAGTAACAAAGTAACTTCAAGTTGGTAGAAGAACTAATAAAGATGGAAGAAGAAATTAATCAATACAAATATGAACATAAGAACTTATTAATGAATCCAAAAGTAGTTCTTTGAAAATTTCAGTGACTTAGGCAAATCTTTGAAAAGTCTGATCAAATAATAAAGAGAAAAAAATAACATTATGAATGAGAAAGGACTCTTAACTAAAGCAATGGAGAAGATGCACAAAAATTACAAGAGATCAATTCTACAATGTTATGTAGATCCATTTGGACATCTAAGGTTAAATTGAAAATTCCAGGTAAATATAAATTATCAATTAAAAACAATTTTAATGTTTATTTCTTAGGGAGAGAGAGAGAGAGAGAGAGAGAGAGAGAGAGAGAGAGAGAACATGAGCAGGGGAGGGTCAGAGAGAGAGAGGGAGACACAGAATCCAAAGCAGACTCCAGGCTTTGCACTGTCATCACAGAGCCCAATGCAGAGCTTAAACCCATGAACGGTGAGACATGACCTGAGCTAAAGTCAGACACTTAATCAATTGAGTCACCAAGGCACCCATAAATTATCAAAATTTTGATCAAAAGATATTTAAACAGAAAAGAAGAAATTAAAAAGCTGGTTTAAGTCAACCTTCATCAAAGAGGCACTGGATACAATGAAAGATAATTAAAGGAAGGACATACAAAATATAGAGATTTGTAGAAATGTTTTGAAGAAGGTATAGGCTTATAGCTTTGAGGCAGGTGGAAGTCTCCAAAGTGAGTGTATTACATGTGTGTTTATGTATATGTGTGTGCTTTATTGATGTTTATGCACATGTAAAGGAGGCATTAATAATTAAGTAGTGCATGGTGTCTGAAAAGGTGAGAGAAGCAACCCAAAGCACAGTTATTGGATTGACCTTAAAAGGGAGGTGGTTCTATTCCTCATTCTAATAGCAGGGGAGAAAGAAACGATTTGTATGAATGTAGGTAAAATTGTATGTACTCCAGTGGAAAGAAGAAGGCATTCCCTCTGGATTTCCTTCATGTTCTCTACAGAAAGCAAGAGATGGGGAGTCCGAGATCTGACTGCAATAGAGAAAATTAGAAAAAGTCACGGTGGAGTTTTGGAAACTGAGTGGAATGAAAAAAATCCAATGTTTTGTAGGCAGTGTGGAGGGCCTGTTTGAGGTTAGTAATCCTAAATTCAGCAAACATCTGGGGACATTGTCCACCAGAATTCAGCAGCATGGGTGCAAACACAGAAATGTAGTTAAAGTTCATCTAGAGCTGTGATTTCATCATGCGAAGAAGAAGAAGAAAAAACAGAGAAACAAGGGACTTTAGAACATTGGTAAATGGCAAGCCAAAATTCTGGAATAATTCATGAATTCCATGTTGGCTGAGGAGCAAAGCAATGAAAAGAAAAGATTGAGGGATTGGAAGAACTGGAAGTTCCAGTGAAGTCAAAGCATAGGGCTGTAGTGGCACTGTTGGCCCAAGCAGCACATTCCCTCTTTGCAGGCAAATCTCCATTGGAAGCCAAACTTTAATCAGATAATTGTTCTGTAAGTGGAGAGTCAGACTCAGAGGAGATAATTGAATGACTCAAAAAGCATAATCCTCCCAAAAGACCAGTGTTCAGAGGCTGAGTGCCAGCACATCCTTTCCTTAGACTGTGTTTGAATGGGCTCTATTGATTTCTCGTTCTGGAGATTTCTTTTTCCTGTGTTCTAGATTGTCCTCTGCCTAAGTATATTCCACATCATATTAGTCTCCTTAAATGCTCCGTACAAAAGGATTTCTATAGGGGCACCCGAGTAGTTCAGTTGGCTAAGCATCCAGCTCTTGATCTTGGCTCAGATCATGATCTGCTGGTTTGTGAGATCAAGCACCACGTTGGGCTCTGCACTGCCAGCACAGAGCCTGCTTGGGATTCTCTTTCTCTCTCCCTCTCTTTCTCTGCCTCTCTCTCTCTCCCTCTCTCTCTCAAAATAAATAAATAAAACATTAAAAAAGAAAAAGATTTCTATAAAATAATTTTTGGAAAGACTACACACTATCCTTCTCTAACAGTACATTTTTTGGATTTTTCTTCAAGCATAATATAGTTGTAATTGAGGGGTGGGTGGCTGGAGGCAAGAGTTTGTCCTCTAAAGGGCATATTTTTATTTAGCTATTATATGATCATGGTAACACAAGCCAGCAAATCAATTTGTCTTTAGGTGAATTATTCATCTGACAAAATAATTCTTAAAATTTGAACGTTTATTTATTTTTAAGACAGAGAGAGACACAGCATGAATGGGGGAGGGTCCAAGAGAGAGGGAGACACAAAATCCGAAACAGGCTCCAGGCTCCGAGCTGTCGGCACAGAGCCCGATGCGGGGCTTGAACTCACGGACCACGAGATCATGACCTGAGCCGAAGTCGGACACTAAACCGACTGAGCCACTCAGGCGCCCCGACAAAATAATTTTTGAATTGATTTTCATCATATTGGTCTGATTTTGACAGAGGTTCGAGGCAGGCCTGTGATTCTCCAAAGAACTGGCTGGAAGGTGAATAAATCAATTTTTCAGAATCAGCTCTCCTCACAGTTTTAAAGTTTTGGAAAGAGAAGTCTACTCGAAGATACATTCTCACCTCAGGCTTTATAAATGAGACACATACTTCAGGGTCTTATGGTCCATTGTCTGATCCACTCTGTAAGCTGTAAACTGGCCCCCGGCTGTCTGAAACTCCCTTCCGCAGTTTAGAGCCCTGATATGGAGAACAAGCATATGGTTGTTATCACAAATCTCAGTAGAACCATGTTATCATATAACCTGGCCCATAACTGATTTTTAAGTCACACATTTACAAGCAACTCCTTGAATTACTTCCACACATGGCTAATGATACATTATATCAAATGACAAAAGATATGTTCATTAATTTGAAGGTTTCTGGGCAGGAGTGTTTCACCTACGAACTAAAAAGAAAGAAAAAGTCGAATTTCAATAGTAGACTCTCATGTCTATTTTATTCTGTATCCAAGAATATAAGTTTTTTTTTTTTAAAAAAAGCTCACACTACTACTTTTCTCCAAATATTCTACTCAGAAGTCCCTCTGGTGACTCAGATTACAACACATTTTCTGAGGAACTCGTCCTGATATTGTGTGTTGTACAAATTTTGCAAGCATTTTAACATTCTCTTGTCTGCCCTTTAGATAAGGGGAAAGATGACCAAGCTATATCCCTAATTATTACCAAAATACCTATTTGTCAAGATTAAAATAAAGTAAAACAATAATTATATCTATAATGGCATTTATCTTAAATAAAATTAAGGGATAAATAAATAAAATGCAATGTAACAAATAATATAAAGTCATTATAATATATGTATATGTGTGCATGTATATATTATGTGTATATATATATATATACATAATATATACATAGACACATTTTTTTAAATTTTGTTAAAGCTGCAATTCTAAGCATAGGAGTTTCATTTGAAATATAGAAACATATTGTTTCCAAATGATATTTCTATAGGCAACCTTTTAGCTTGTGTTCTTCCTAAAATTCACACGTTTAGTGACTTATGTGGCAAATGTAGAAATGATCCCACAAAACCAGTTTGTGGGCAAAGTGTTGATGCAGAGCACAATAGGCCCCTAAGTAATGTACTTAGCCAAAGGGCCTTTGTTCTCTGAGACTTCATCCATCTGGTTTCTGGAAGTCAAACTGCTTATAGTAACTTCCGACACGACTGAAGGAACCAGAAATAGGAAACTACAGAGAACATCCGGGAAGCCTCTAGAGGCCATTAAATCCCAGAAATTGTGGTGATAGTGTGGCCGAGATGACTGATGCTCTTTGGAATATTTCATAAGGGGTCCTAGATATCCAGAATGTATTTTACTGAAAGAGGAGAAAAAAAGAAATGGAGAAGCTTTTGCTCTGGCCTACAATGGGAAATTTTGTTTTCCATTTAGGGATCAGTAAAGAGAAGTAAATATTTCGTGCGTTCTTTTCAACCAGCAAATCTAAACGCAACCCTCCTCAATTATTTCAATGCCCAGATACTCTTTCCCTGATTATCAGGAGAGTGTCCTATGTGGAGTCATGAAACCCATCATCAGTTTTAGCCCTCTGTCTCTGTCCCATGGCTGTGCTCAGCATTACTGCCCGGTGCACGTACTCTGTCCAAGAAGGCTCACCTGTGTCGACAGGGTCCTCCATGGAAACACCAGGTCTGGTAATATGACAAGGAATGATTCCCCAAAATGAGCTGATTCATTCCCAATAATAATTTAATGTGATTTCTTCCTTCTATAACATTTACTTTTTCATGCACTGTCTCTAGTCAAAGATGTGAGGAGCTTGAGGATTTTAAGCACCATCTAAGAGGAAATCATCAAGACAGTTGAGCTTATGCCCTCCTTTCTGGCCCGGACTAATTCTTTTCTGTTCAGCTCAGGCTCTTGCCCACTACTCTGGACCAAGGGTTTTCCTCCCTACGTCTATGTTACCACCAACACTTGATTTCAATCGCTTTGATGACAGGGAGCCCATTTTATGCTTCTTTGGAATCCTTTATGATTCCACAAACATTTGTCAAGAAAGGGTTGGGAACTGAGAGCGATTTGGGCAAGAATGCTACCCTGACTGGAGCACCACACCCAACAGGACACCTTCAAAGCTACCTGTCATGTTGGTGTTGCTTTTGTCGTTGTCTTTCCTCTCAACAGTAATGCAGCAGTAATGTAGCAAATGACTCAGTGTCTGAATTCCAAAGCCAGATTGTTTTTATTCGAAAGCCATTTTGTGCCTCTTATCGACCATTTGGTCATGAGAAAAGTTACTGAACCTCTCTTCCTCAGTTCTATCATCTATAAGATATGGAAAACAATGGTATTTTTCTCAAAGTTGTGTTGTGAGCATTAAATGAATTAAATGAGTTAAGTCATTTGAAGTCCTTAGAACAGGAACAGCCCTTACAGGAAGGGCTACGCATTGTTAGCTCTAATTACTGTTGTCATTTATTTATTATGGTTTTTGAGGTCTATGGTATTTTTAGACTCTGCCCTTGTCCCAGTGTTTTAAAACACACTCTCTTGATGAAACCTCAGTATTATATTTCAAAATTAGATTTGGATCCTGGATAAACTGGACACTTATTTGGCTAACCGGTTTTTGCTTATTCTAGCCAAGTCGAAGGTACTCAAATTGAAAATTAAGTCCATGGAAAGCCTTTTTTTTCAAGCGCTATGCTTAGGTTTAGGGATGATGACAGTCATATGTGGTGGAGTTAGAATTACTTGTGGATTTATTTGCTTTCTTCATTCTTTGGTAGAAGTCTATACTTAGATGCCTGTTAAAAGTAAAGCCGGGGGCACCTGGGTGTCTCAGTCGGTTGAGCTTCCCACTTAAGCTCAGGTCATGATCTTGCACTTGATGAGCTCGAGCCCCACACTGGGCTCTCTGCTGTCAGTGCAGAGCCTGCTTCAGACCCTCTGTCCCCTTCTCTCTGCCCCTCCCCAGCTTGCACTCTCTCAAAAATGAATAAACAAAAGTGAAAGCCAGGCCTACCTCAAAGACAGGTGACAGCTCCAAGTCTGTCACTGTTCACATCTAGAAGTCAAGATGTGATGCTCTATTTGCAGGAAGAATTTTTGCACAGGCTGCAATGGCTTGCATATTATACATGGCTACCATTTTTGAACATGTAGATAGTTTTTAGAGATAGAAGGAACCATAAATAGTATCTAGTCTGGTGATCCATTTTCTAGACTAGAAAGGCCCAGAAGCTGTTTGTGAAAGTTTATGCCTTTCATTTAGTGGGAGAACCAGGTCCAGAGTGGAGTTGGCTGACTACCTAGTTAATATCGATTCTATTATTTTATACTATCCTTCAACTTATCACCAAAGAGAGTCTCAGTGTTGTAAATATTTGTACATAATTTGCATAATTATGCATTAATTAAAATGCATTAGAAATTTATGATCTCAGAATCAATCATCAGATAATCCATATATAAATGGCTGGAAATTACTTAGGACTTCTATTAAGATGCAATGCCTACAAATTGGCTACATATATACATACATATATATTATATATGTATCATATATGTATATATATAATATATATACTATATATACTATATATAATATATATACTATATATACTAATATATATACTAATATATATAATATATATAATATATATAATTTATATACTATATATACTATATATATGAACATGAATATATACTATATACTATATATATACAATATATATAATATATATACTATACTATATATATACTATATATACTATATATATACTATATATACTATATACATAATATATATATAATATATACTATATTATAATATAATATATATACTATATATATAATATATATACTTACTATATATATACTTACTATATATATAATATATATAATATATATACAATATATATACTTACTATATAATATATAATATATAATATACAATATATAATACAATATAATATATAATACTATATAATATATATACTTACTATATAATATATATAATATATATACTTACTATATATATACTATACTATACTATAATATATATACTATATATATAATATATATACTTACATAAGTCACTAGCATATATGAATTCAGTGACAGCATTAAGCAAAGTGTTTTCGCATACAAAGTCCTCAATAAATTTTTATAGAGGAATAATTAAAATTTGAATGTTATCTTAGTGTCCTAATATAAAATAAGATAAAGTTAGTATAACTCAACAACATATAGATTGTTAATTATGTTAATCTTCTCTCTTTATTATAATAGTTCAAATTTTAGAGATTTTGAAAATGTTTCAGAGAGCATAAAATGGCATATTACAATAGCTTTAAAGATACTAATTAAATATTTTACTTTGCCTTGAAATATTTTCTGAATCTCCAGATAAATTTAATTATCATACTCTGATTCATGATTGTTGAAAAGTCTCAGATTCTCTGAACCTTGCTATTAAAAAAAATTATTACTGACACCCTTGTGTCCACCAGCTTTGTGTTCTTGCTTCCAATTAATATCTTGTTTATGACTGCAAACTCTTGGCCTCTGCTTATCTGATACTCTTCCCTTTAAGTTGCTTACCAACACTTACCTTGACTGACTTATTCCTGGAGGTGCCCTGGATTATTAATTATTGGTTAATGTATCCATATCTTTACCTCCACCTAGATTGCTGGGCTTTTATTTTGCACTTCATTGCCTTGTTCAATGCATGGCCAAATGAGATACAACTTAGCTATTGTGAAATTTGCCAAGGTTTTTACGCCCTTGGTTTATTTTATAACTAACGCATTTTGGCTTGAAAACATCAAGTCCCACTCTTTTAACATATCAACCTGGTGTATATTTGAATGTCTTTATTTCCTGCTACCAGGATGCTGGTTTCTGTCAATTAGGTCTCGCTAGGGAGTCCAGTGATCAATATTGACTCTGTAGCATAAATCAAAGATATTGTTTATAAGAACATTGTCTTCTCTGGAGGTGATTTTGCCTGTTAAGGAAAACAGTCTGACTGCAGGCCAGGCTTTGTTTATTGTGTAAAAAGTAACCATAGTCCACAGCTTTTACAGTTCAGCAGGCTGAGGAAATATCTCCTGTAAGTTATCTGCTGTTATATTGCATCATGCCCACTTTTGCTCTGAGGCTACTCTAAAAAATTTTCAGTTATAACCCGATGCTAAAACAGGAGGGGGCATATTTCACTATAAGAGGGCTTTAAAAGTCAACAAATTAATTTGCTTTTCCCTTCCAGCTGTGCAATTCACCCCCCACTCCAGCTCTGAGCTGTAATTAAGTACATGCTTTTATAATAAAACTAATCTTTTCCTGGTGCTTCCCCAGCTGCAAATTCTGACCCAGATTCCTATTATGAATCATGACTGTCACATGGGCTTGCAATAGGCTTCATTTCCCTCTGCCCTCCCCCAGCTGCTGGAGATTCTCACCCCTGGATTTAGCGCCAACCTTATTACACAACTGGAGAGAGGATTTAACTTATATGAGCTCTTTGAAATCCTTGGGTTGTTTTTGTTTACAGAAGGGGACATCATCTAAGCATCCGGTAATGACAACCAGGGAAAAAGCCGCACTCATTTAACATTATAGAATAAGACTAAAACCAGCCACCGAGGTTACCTGGGTGCATAATTGATTAAATATTTTTATTAAATATTTTTGAAGTGCAAGTAGATATCTCTGATAAGAAATAAGCTAAGGAGAAGAAACATCTAAGAAGAAATGTGGAGAAGACCTATATTCGTGAATTGTGCCTAATTTTGAAGAGTTTCAAGCTCATCCTGAATGTATCCGTGTTATCCCTCCATCCCCATTAGAATTGTCCCTTACTTTCAAGTCACCATGAAGTCCCCATCATCTCACTGTAACAGCCTTCTAACTGGCCTCCACGCTCCCAATCCTGACCTTCTCTGAGCCATTATTCATAGTCCGAGGGCTCTTTGAAGCATGCAAATCAAATCAAATCAAATCAAATCAAATCAAATCAAATACAATCGTAATTCTATTCCTAAGGCTCTCTGCTGGTTTCTCATCATAGTCTATGTGATTTCACAATTTGTAAGAGGACTATAGCTCTCCATCAAAAATTTGGTTTTCTGGGGCACGTGGGTAGCTCAGTCAGTTGAACGTCCTACTTCAGCTCAGATCATGATCTCATGATTTGTGAGTTTGAACCCCACATGGGGCTCTATTTTGACAGCTCGCAGCCTGGAGCCTGCTTCGGTTTCTGTGCCTCCCACTCTCTCTGCCCCTCCCCTGCTCACACTCTGTCTGTCTCCAAAATAAATCAACATTAAAAAAAGTTTTTTTAATTGGTTTTCCATTCTTCATGGCAAATAGATAGGCTAGTTTCCAGTCTCTCTTCTGGTTATGGAGACTGAGGGTAACCGTGTGACAGAGTATGAACCAATAGCATACCAGAAGAAGTGATGTATGTGACTCCCAGGCCAGGAATGCAAAAGATCCAGTCTGCCATTCTCCGTGTTCTTTTCCTTCTGCAGAGCAGAAGGATCATGCAGAGCAAGCTTGGAAGCCAAGTGTTGAATATGGCAGAATTGGCATCAGTCCATGTCTCTGAATGACTTCATGGAGACCTTTCTCTATACTATAACCCCACTGGATTGTTACATAACTGTAAAGCCACTAAATTTGTGTTTATTTTTAACAATCATTAGCATTACCCTAAACAACTAACACAACTCTTCATGTAATGTATCCACCTACTTACTCTCACAGCACAAATTCTATTCCTCTGCATAGTACTCATGACTCTGATGTGTGCCCTACTTATTTAACACATCTGTTTCCTTTTTGTACTCCCCCAAACAAAATGTGAGCTCCACGACAAGAGCATCATTTTTTTGTATCCTTTTAACAGATATGTCTATTTGTGTTTTTTACTATTTTTTTATTTGGGTCATTTGTCTTTTTATGGTTGGGTTTTAAGAGTTCTTTATATATTCTGGATACTAGACCATTACAAGACTTATGGCTTGCAAATATTTTCTCACCTTCCATGATTTGTCTCTTTACTTATGCGATAATGTCCTCTGATTCACAAAGGGTTTTAATGAGGTGAAGCCCGATTTGTTTTTCCTTGTTTGCGTGATTTTGGTGTCATATTTAAGAAACCGTTGTCTAATCCATGTCATGAAGATATACACCTATGTTTTCTTCTCAGAACTTGGAGTTTTAAATCTTACACTTAAGCATTGGATCAATTTTGGGTTGATTTTGTTTATAGGTGAGGTAGTGGACCCAAATTCATTCTTAAGCTTGTAGACAGCTAGTTGCCCTAGTCCTATTTGTTGAAAGAAACTATTCTTTTTCCACAGAATTGTCTTCGTATCTGTTATAGGTTGACTTGTGTCTCCTTCATAAAGGATGTATTGAAATCCCGATCCCAGTACCTCAGCATGTGATCTTATGTAAATACAGGGTTGCATATGTAATTAAGATGAGGTCAGATTGGGATAGGGTGGGTCCTGAATCCTACCTAATGGATGTCCTTATAAGAAGATGGCCCTCTGTGTGGAGACAGAGACACACAGGGAAAATGTCATGTGATGATGAAAGCAGAGAGTGGAGTCAGGAAACTGCAACCCAAGGAACACCAAAGATGGCAAGAAAAACCAACAAAAGCTAAGAAGAAGAGGCAGAGAAGCTTTCAGAAAGATCATGGCCCTGCTGATACCTTGATTTCAGACTTCTAGCCCCTAAACCTGAGACAATGAGCTTAATTGTTTTGAGCCACCCAGTTTCTGGTACTTTGTAATGGAAGCTCTAAAAAAACTGATACAGCACCCTTACAAAAGTGAATTGACTATAAATGAAGGGATTCGTTTCTGAAGTTTCAATTCTGCTGTATTGACCTATATGTCAATCCTTTTGTAAGTGTCACATTGTTTTGATTACTGTAGTTTTGTAATAGGTTCTGAAATCAGGAAGCATGTGTTCTCTAAATTTGTTCATCTTTTTCAAGATTATTTTGATCATTCTCTGTCTGTTGCTATTTCAGTAAAATTTAGGATAAGCTTGTTTATTTCTTTTAAGAAGGCAGTTAGAATTTTATTTTATTTTATTTTATTTTATTTTATTTTATTTTATTTTTAAGGCACTGAGGATTTTATTGAATCTGCAGATCAATTTGAAGAGTATTGCCATTATAACAATTATGCCTTCCAATCCATGAAGATTAATGTCTTCTCTCTTATTTCCTTTCATTTAATTTTTTTAATTACTTTCAACAATATTTTGTAGTTTGCAGTGTACAGGTCCTGTACTTCCTGGTTAAATTTATTCCTAAGTGGTTTATTTTGCTTGATGCTGTTATAAATGGAATTAATTTGATTTTACATTTAGATTGTTCAATGGTGATGTGTAGAAATACAACTGATTTTTACATATTGATCTTGTATTCTGCAACACTGCTGAACTCATTTATTAATTCTAACATCTTTGAGTGTGTGGATTCTTTAGGATACACACACACACACACACACACACACACACATATACACAATATGATTTTCAAATGGTAAGCCAGTCATGCATACCTGAGATAAGTGCCATTTGGTCATGGTACATAATCCTTTTTTCTTTTTTTGTATAATTCTTTTTATATGTCGCTGGATTTAATTTGCTGATATTTCACTGAGGTTTTTTGCATTTATATTCAAAGATTTTGGTCAGCAGTTTTCTTCTATTGTTATGTGCTTGGATTTGGTATCAAGGTAATACTGACCTCATAAAATCAGTTAGGAAAATTTCGCTCTTTTCCAGTTTTTAAAAGAATTTTTAAAATTTTTAGAAATTCCTTATGAAGGATTCACATTAATTTTCCTTTCAACATTTGATATAATATGTCTGTAAAGCCAACCTGGTTTTGGGTGTTTCTTTGTGAGAGGTTGATTGTTATCATCATTATCATTATTTCAATTTCTTTATTTGTTATAAGCTTATTTATTCAGTTTTAATTTTTTTTTTTTGCTTTTAGAAATCAGTTTTGATCATTTGAGTCTCCTAAGAATTTGTGCAATTCATCTAGGTTATCTAGATTCTTAACCTATTATTACTCATAATATTCCCTTAAAGCCTTTCTTATCTGTATAATGTCAGCTGTAACATCTTCCTATCGCATTTCTGATTTTAGCAATTTGAGTCTTCTTCCTTTCTTTCCTTGGCAAATATCAGTAAAAGATTGTCAATTTTGTTGATCTTTTCATAGAGCCAACTTTTGGTTGTATTGATTCTCTTTATTGTTTTTCTATTTCTAATTTCTTTATTTTCACTATAATCTCTATCATTTTCTTCCTTCTGCGTGTTTTGGTGTTATTTTCTTCTCCTTTTTTTTAGTTTTTTAAGGTGGAAGTTTTAAGTTATTGATTTGAGATTTTCTTCCTTTTTTTAAATTTTTTTTTAACTTTTATTTATTTTTGAGACAGAGAGAGACAGAGCATGAACAGGGGAGGGGCAGAGAGAGAGGGAGACACAGAATCGGAAACAGGCTCCAGGCTCTGAGCTGTCAGCACAGAGCCCGACGTGGGGCTCGAACTCACGGACAGTGAGATCATGACCTGAGCCGAAGTCGGACGCTTAACCGACCGAGCCACCCAGGCGCCCCCAGATTTTCTGCCTTTTTAATGTACACGTTTAGAGCTATAAATTTCTTTTTGAGCACCATTTGGCTGTATCCCATTAAGTTTTGGTATGTTTTATTTTTAGTTTTACTTATTGCAAAATACTTTCTCATTTCTCTTGTGTTTTCTTCATTGATCAATTAGTTATTTAGCAATGTGTTATTTAATTTCTACATTTTTACACTTTTCCTAAATACCCTTCTGTTAATGATTTCTAATTTCATTTCATTATGGTTGGAGAACATGCTCTGTATAATTTCAATTCTTTTACGTTTGTCTAACTTATTTTACAGTCTAACCTAAGATCTATCCCAGAGAATGTTCCATGTGTAATTGAAATGTATAAAAATTATGGGTTCATTGGGTAAAGTGTCCTGTAGATATCTGTTATGTCTACTGTTGTATAGTATTGTTCAAGTTTTCTACTTCTTTGTTGATCTTCTGTCTTGTTCTATCCATTATTGAAGTCAACTGATACTGTTGAAAATCTATTTTTCCCTTTAATTCATTCAATTTTGCTTCAAATATTTTTGGGCTTTGTTGTCATGTGCATATGTTTATAATAGTTATATCTTCTTGATAGATTCACCTTTCATCAGTATAAAGTGTCCTTCTTTGTCTCTGGTAACAATTTATGTCTTAAAGTCCATTTTGTATAATATTGCTATATCCATCCCAACTCTTTTGGTTATTATTTACATGGTGTATCTACTAATATTTTTACATTCAACCTATCTGTATATTTGAATCTAAAGTGCATCTCTTGTATGTAACACATAATTGAATATTTTTTATCCATTCTGCCTTTTACTTTAATAATTAATTTAATAACTTCTACCTTTTAATTGAAGAAATTAAGCCATTTACATTTAATATAATTATTGATAAAATGTAATTTACTTCAAACATTTTGTTATTTTCTATGTGTTTCAGGTCATAATTACTCCATTACTACCTTACTTTGTGTTAAATATATATTTTCTAGGGTGCCATTTTTTTCTTATAGTTTCTTTTACTATATATTTTTGAGTTATTAGTGGTTGTCCTGGGGATTATCATTAACATCTGGATTAATACCAATTTGCTTTTAATAGCATACAATAATTTTGGTCCTGTATAGCTCTATCCCCCCACCTTTATGCTATGATTATTACAACTAAATCCTTACATGTTGTGTGCCCAGTAACTTAGATTTACAATTATTGCATTATGCAATTGTCATTTAAATCAAATAGTGGAGAAAAAAACACAATAGTAGAGCTACAAACACAAGTACATTTTATACTGCCTTTACATTTACTTGTATTTACCAGCACTTCTTATTTCTTTATGTGTACTTGTGTTACTGTCTAGTGTCCTTTTATTTGAACCTCAAGGTCAGTCAGAGGTGACATCTTGGGGCCTCTCCTGTCTTTTGTGAGCATGCACACAACAGCAAGCAGCCTGTGAAAGTGGACTGCTTTCTAGGTTTCCAGACACAAGCATTTTAAATCCCCTATGGACATCTCGTTTGACAGCTTTTTATTTTAAGCTTTTTGGCTAATCTATTATTTGCCCCAACTTTTATCCATAGTCTCAGACAGCTTTGATGTTAAAGCATTAGACAAATGCCTTGTCCATCAAGGCACTTAGAGCTGGGAGAGATCAAGTGAATTTGAATTAAGACAAGTCTTTTGAGTGAGGGTTTCCAGGGAACCACCAGACAGGTCCAATAATGACAACTGTTTAGGAATGAAGTCCATTCTATCTCAAGTACCAGGAGTATGGGATGTTATTTTTCAAGGCTACGGCTGAGCTGGTGAGAAGGGGTCTTGCTGTTCTGACTGAGATTCAGCAGTTTATCTTGACTAAATGTTTCCCTGGTTGCTAGAAGCCTTTGGTTAATTCCCAGAGCTCTGGGGGGAGAAAAACAATGTAGCAAATTTTGTCAGGTATTTGCTTTTATGGAGAGATGAATTCTTGGAAGTCCTTACTTCCCCATTTCTGATGACATTCTATGTTTTATGGCACATAATCATATTATATTGGCTGTAATCACTAATAATGTAAGGGATCATCAATGTGATAAAAATAGGTGTTTTCATTATATGTATAAAGGTAGCTGTCCCAAATTATTGCATTTGATCAAAAGTTATAAAGGATGTCAGACAACAATCCTGCTTATACATATACTAGTTTTAAGTAATATTTTTATGGCCATATCTTTACATAGTGAAAGACAGTCAATGACTACCAGACTGTCAAAGGATACCAACAATATGAAAAAGAAGGATAAATGGTGTTATATATATATATATAACTTTTGATCAAATGCAATAATTTGGGACAGCTACCTTTCTTTATACATATAATGAAAACACCTATTTTTGTCACATTGATGATCCCTTACATTATTAGTACATATACATATAGTATATATACATATACATATATATATATATATATATATATATATATATATATATATCAGTTTCTAAGGCTCAACTTCAGTGTTTATATACAACCAGTTTTCTTTTTTTGCAGCCAATTTTTTTACATAAATATTGAAAATTGTTTAGCACTGCTTACTAGTTTATGAGTTAAGATACAAATTAGGGATATCTATTTGAAAATATTTTGAAAATATCAAAAGGACATTAGGAAGGCTTTAGCTACAAGTAATTTGGACCTCAAAGCTCATGTTATGACAATGATTGAAAAGTTTTAGGATTTTAATCACAATTAAGCACTTTTCCTTTAAACCAAACTCACATTGTCAAGAAAGCATCATAGAATAGAAACTATCGCTAATACTACATTTAGGGACAAAACAAGGTTAGAAGTAACTGGGGAATGAGGAGGAAAAAACATAAACCTAAAATTATATGCAACTATGTTACTTATCTTTACCTAATCTTTTAATTTTGTTATTTGAGTAGTAAATTGTATCTTTCAGCAGCTTTTAATTTTTCTCAGAGAAGAGTGTTCTGAACGGCTAACCACAAAACAGATTGCTTGCTCTGAGAAAGACATAATATGAGCTGAGCTGCTAATGGAGAGCAATGTTTAGATATGTGGACACAAAAGGGAATTAACAGGTCTACATGCAGAGGTTATAACCTATCATGATTTTCTTTCATCTCCATTGTCCTAGTATCCCCTATGACTTCATGGTCTTAGGACAATACATCAGGTCCATTTCTTCTCTATGTAAATATCCATTTGCAAATTAATATATCTTTTCGGGTGCCTGGGTGGCTCAGTCGATTGAGTGTCCAACTTCGGCTCAAGTCACGATAGGCAGTTTGTGAGTTCAAGCCCTGCGTCCAGCTCTGTGCTGACAGCTCAGAGCCTGCTTCGGATTCTGTGTCTCCCTCTCTCTCTGCCCTTCCCCTGCTCATGCTGTCTCTCTCTGTCTCTCAATAATAAATAAACATTAAAAAATTAAAAGAAAAATAATATATCTTTTATCTGATGATAAAGGAGAATAATGGCTCTCTGTTCCAGAGGGAAGAAGAGGCTTGCAATTTTCAAGTGACATTTTTTTTTCAAATATCAAAATCTCTCTCTCAGATGGATTCAGTCACTCAGCAACTAAACTGTCATACTGTGAGGCTTCTCCTTCCCATCCCACTAAAAGCTAAATTAATATATCTTGTCCCTGTCTTGTCATGGAACTGTGGAAATACCACTATTAAAGCTTTGTCTACATTGTATTCTGGCGCATGTATGTGTATCTCCTCAGTTAAATATTAAGTTCCTACAAAGTAGGAATAAACCATTATTTATCTCTTGTTTCTAACTCTAAGTGAATTTTCATGAATACCATGAAATGAATGGAATTTGGTTAAAGAAAGTACTATAGATACTTATATAAAACTATGAAGTAGAAGAAGGCCCTTCCAAGGAAAATACATTCGAGCTGATTCCAGAAGCATACGATTAAATCAGACAGATAAAGCTGAAGTAAGAAAGCAGTGTCTGGATAAGAAATTGCAGGATGAAGAAACTGCCTATAGAGTAGACTTGAAAGGAGGTAAATGAGTTAGTTGCATGACCAATGTGAGTGTGGCTTTGCTCACAAAAAGAGTAGGAAAAATTGTACAGGTTCAGCAGTATAACCATGCAGGACTCTAAAACCATGATAAGTCATTTTATTCCAGGTGCTTGATTCAAAGTGGTGATTGAAGGCTGTAAGCAAGGGGTGCAATAGTCTAATTTTCCCTTTAAAACAATCGTCAGCATGTGAAGTGAAAAGATATTAGAAAGTTTTACATCCCTCACAATCAAGGAGACCTGTCAGGAGGCTCAGGCAGAAGTCCTAGTACGGGTGTATGAATGTTCAGACTAGGAAGGGCAATGGACTTGGAGGAAGGTGGTTATACGTGGGATGGATTCATAGGTAGACTGAGTAAGCTAAACCTGTTAATCAGTGAATGGATGTTTCAGGTAAGAGAATGGATGTGTTAAAATTGACTCTTGGATGTTGGGTTTGAACACCTGAGCAGCAATACATAAGGAGATGAGGAAGGACAGGCAAGGAACAAAAATTGAGAAATAGAGCAATTCTTCGCTCTAGACAACGTGAAGTCTGAGATGGAAAGGAAATGTACAACATTCAAATTTGGATGTTCAGAAAGGAGGATTACATTTGGGAAGCATCAGAATACGGATGTTATTAAAATCTATGCAGCTGGAATGAGATTAAAGTGAGACTAGAAGAAGGCCCATTTGCAAGACCTGAGGCACTACAACATTTAGAAAGTAGGTTAGAGGAAAAGGCCAATGAGGTGGAGAAAACCTCAAAGGAGAATAATGTTATAGCAGCCAAAAGAAGAGAGGTTTTCAAGACACCATTTTATTTATTCACTAATTCACAGTGTAGAACTAAGCTTTGGGTCTGGTGCCAGCCTGCCTAGGTTCGCTCCACTTGTCATCTCTTTGTGCCTCAATACCTTTCCTACAGGGTTTTGTCAAGGTGAAATTAATCAATGCACCGGGAGTACTTAGGACAACATTAAACGAATGTTTGTTGCCATTTTTACTGTTTTTCTTTCACTGAAAAAGTCTATTGTAATAGAGGTTTGGAAAATAGAAATTGAGACCATTAGGTGATGGGAATTATCCGGTAAATTTGAGAAGAGAAGTAGCTGTAGAAGACAAAAGTGACTGGCTAATAAGCCATTGCCAACCATTCTCTCCCCCACTATTTTTTCTACTGAGTCTGGGAAGCTCTGTTTTTAGTTACCAAGCCTCTATTGCAACCAGAGGTATCTACAGGTTACATTTTGGTATGGTTGAATTTAGGTGTTACCTAATGTAAAGTCTGGCTCATGCCCAATCATTGTAAAGTAAAGGATGTCAGACAACAATCCTGCTTATACACATACTAGTCTTAAGTAATATTTTTATGGCCATATCTTTACATAGTAAAAGACAGTCAATGACTACCAGACCGTCAAAGGATACCAACAATATGAAAAAGAAGGACAAAATAAATGGCAAAGTAAATAGTGATACATCAAGGAACAGAAAATAAATTACAAAAATTTCTCACTTGTGTTGCCAGATTCAAGGAGATATTGTATTGATTGATAACACAGGAAGGGTGAACTATGAAAAATAAGCAAAGAACAAAAATAAGTTCTTTGAAGTGATACTGACATTTTCATTAAAAAACATCAAAGAAGCAGAAAATAATGCCAAAAGTATCTCCCAGAGTACAGAACAAAACCACAAAGGATTAAAACGTATATTTCTGAGATATACAACATCTCAAAAATTTTGTTCTTTCTTTCTGCCTTCTTTAGGCAGAAAGGATATAAGGATATACTCTAAAAGCAAGAGGAGATTAAGAAAGAAGACATGGGAGCCATGAAACAGTGCTTCAGGGAAGCAGCGAAGTGCCCTCCATATGAAAATGGAATAGGAAATTTGGAAAGCAACAAGTCAACATAGGAGTGTGAGAGTAGAACATTCTAGGAGGGAGAAATTGGGGAAATATGGGAAGTCGATGGCAGATGGATTATGGAGCTCTTAGGAGAAATCTGAGAGTATTATCAAAATGATTGACGGTGTATAAAAATTATGAATCCATTCTGTCGACTCTAACAATGTACTGTTTTAAATAGCATGAGGTTGTGACCTTGGATCTTCTTGGCTCTACAATAAACACTATGAATAATCACAATAATTATGGAATGGTTCTTAACTTTTAGAATCAACTTAAGATATATCACATAAAATCTAATTATGTTTACTGAACATAATGTAATAATGTAAACGTTATCAGCCTTATGATATAAGAGTAAAGATGTTGCAGCAATTAAAAGATGGAGGATGAGAAGAAATGGAAGATATGTTAAAGCCTTCATCTTATAAAAAAAAAAACTGAATAAGTCTGGTTCAACAAGAAAGAGAGAATTAATTTTACGCTTTAGTAAGAGAAGTGACAAATGGAAAAAACAACAATAATGTTTATATCTATACCAGAAAGGAAAGAGAGGCTAGTGGTATAAATTTCTAAATCTTAATCTATCATATGAGAAAGCAAGAGAGTATGTACTCACTTTAACAAAAAATAAATGGAGCTCTAATTTTGTCATTTATAGCTATAGAAAGGAAGGAAATGATAATAACCATTGAAAGTGTTTCCAGCCTCCTCTCCTCAGCACCCTAGAAGAGCCGAGATAGATACAATCTTTCTTTTTATTGTATGTCCTACTACCTTTTGAATTTTAATTATAAGCTTGCAGTCATGTAATATTTTTTTTTAATCCAAAAAGGTACTATTTTGTACTTATAGGTAATTATGAGCAGGGGACATTTCATCGTACATACGTTCCCTGGATGGTCAGCCTGTCCTCATCATTTGAGAACTTGTTTTTATATTTACTAAAGTTATCTCTAAAATAGTGAAGTCAATAGTTGATCTCATATTAATTTAAATGTCATAGGTGAATGTTATGCCCCTGTATATCCAGAAAGTTGACATTTTTCTTTTTCGTATTTTCAAGCTTGAAATATATATTGTTATTATTAAGTATAATGGTAACGTTTTTAACAATTTCATCCTTTTTAGCATGAACTCAACTTGACATTTGTATAACGTTGTGAAAATTTTCTGCTATCATTTAAAACTCATCCTGGGTGTATTACACTGTTTGGGGGAATGCAAGCTGATGTAGCCACTCTGGAAAACCATATGGAGGTTCTTCAAAAAGTTAACAATAGGGCTATCCTATGATCCAACAATTAGATATTTACCCAAAGGATACAAAAATACTGATTCAAAGGGACACATCCATTCCAATGTTTACAGCAGCATTAGCAACAACAGCCAAATTATGGAAAGAACCCAGATATCCAACAACTGATGAGTGGATAAAGACATCGTGGTATATACATACGATGGAATATTACTCAGCCACAAAAAGAGAATGAATCCTTTCTATTGTAATGATGTGGATGGAGTTAAGGTGTATTATGCTAAGTGAAATAAGTCAGTGAAAGACAAGTACCATATAATTTCACTTATATGTGGAACTTAAATGAAATAGATGAACATAGGGGGAAAGAGAGAGAGAGAGAGAGAGAGAGAGAGAGAGAGAGAGAGAGAGAAAATATTTTTGTCCATTCACAAAAAGTATTTTTCTATTACACATTTCTATACACATGGTTGATGCCCCTATATTTTTACTTCTAGTTTCTTCTTTATGAACAGCAATGAACTATTGCTTAAATCCTGTTGTCTGTACTTCATTGTTATCTTTTTGTTCATTATTTTTATTTCTTTGTTTTTTCCTCTGAATGTGGAGAAATATTAAAAGTCTTCCTCTGTTAACTCAATTCACTGACTGCATTGTTTTATTCTACTTACTGTTTCTTATGCTCATTGTAAGAATCTTTGTTTATTTTTTCTTTATAGTTTTTCTTTGATGAAAGTTTCACTTTTTAAATTTCCCTCCCTATATCCTTTTCATTTTAGAAAAGAGACAAACTAAGGCTCCTTGTACATAAAGTGTAACATTTAGCATTTATCTCGCTTAATGTGAATTTTGTTATATTCTTTAAAGTTGAAATATCCAATTCCTTTAAACAGGTTACACTATTTTGTGTGTGTGTGTGTGTGTGTGTGTGTGTGTGTGTGACTCCACCAATAACGATTTGTTCATGAAACACTGGAATCACTGATTCTGATTGTATAAGTTGGGCAATTGTCAATGAGAACTTCACCTCCACACAAGTACCCAAACAAAGACTCATGGATTAATTGAATATAATCAGGCAACCATATTACAATGGAAAGATTGAGGGTATTAGTAGGAAGAACTGACCGCCCACTTTGTGTTTATATTTTCAATATAACATTCCATTTATAGAGTTATATCAAAATTTAAATGGTGACATTAAAAGGGTGGATACCATGTATGTATACCATGTAAACAATACAAGAAGAACCCGGCCAAATGAATGTTTGACAAATACTTCAAGGCAAGAATAATTAATAGAAATAAAAGGTATATTTTATAATAGTAAACGGTTATCCAGCAAAATGTTTAGTGATTAAATGTATACACACATATAATCTAGACCAAAATACAGAAAGAAAAAAATTGACAAGCCTAAAAGTATAGAATCATCAAATTTTTAAAAATTGAGAGATTTTAATAATCTTTCTTTAGTAATTGATAGAATAAGCAGATGGAAAAGGTAGTAAGCGTGTAGATGATATGAACAACAGAGTTCCAGACTTGGCTTAATTAACATATAAAAGTACTGAACCCAATAGTTGCAAAATAATTTTTAAAAGAGGTGAAAATTAAATATTTAACAAAATTGAACACTCCTAGCAACACAGCTGGTCTCAACATGACATAGGATTTAAATAATGCATCGTCAATTCCTATATCAGAGCAGAATTAATCTGAAAATCAAAACAAAAAAATAACTTAAAAATCTCCATATCTTGGGAAATTAAGGAGCATATTTTTAAACAGAGAATGTACTTTGTAAAATCAATTCCACCAAAAATTAGAAAATACATTAAACTTAATATGAATAAAACTATTATATATGTCAACAGGTGAGATGCAGCACAGTTGTGCTTATAGAGAAATTTTTGCCTTAAATTGGCTTATTAGATAAAAAGGAAGGCAAAAAATAATTGTCTAAAAATGCTTTTCAAGAAATTATACTATTAACATTAAATTAAGTCCAAATAAAGTAGAAGGGAATGTAATATAAAGTGGAAAATAATGAAATAGAGAATAAGTACAATATAGTGAATCAACAAAACCAAAGCTTAGCACTTCAGAAAGACTAATATAATTGATATGATACTTATATTAAACATCAGAGAGAGAAGACACCCACCAAACAGAAAAAACAACAAACACATACAAATTCTTCCAAAGAATAGAAATAGATGGAATACTTTTTAATTCATTTTGTAAAGTCAGTACAAACTTGATAACAGTATTTAACATCTGAAGAATTTTCAAAACAGAAAATTAAAGGAAAATCTCACTCAAAAGTATAGGTATAATATTCCATAATACAACATTATCAAAACAAATTCAACAAAAATTACAGTATAGCATGACCACAGTGAGTTTATAATTCATTACAATGATAGACAATTTTTTAAAATGATATCACCACAGTAGATAGTTTATCCCAAATCTTGTTCAATATTAATAATGCAGGGGCCCCTGGGTGGCTCAGTCGGTTAAGCGTCCGACTTCACCTCAGGTCATGATCTCACGGTTCGTGAGTTCGAGCCCCACGTCGGGCTCTGGGCTGATGGCTCAGAGCCTGAAGCCTGCTTCCGATTCTGTGTCTCCCTCTCTCTCTGGCCCTCCCCCGTTCATGCTCTGTCTCTCTCTGTCTCAAAAATAAATAAACTTAAAAAAAAATTAAAAAAATTAATAAATAAAGCAACCAGTAAAACCACCCTATTAATAAGCTCTGAAGAAGACAAATCACATGCCCATATCAACTGATGCATAAAAAACAATTGAGAAATTTCAAAAGTCCATAAATGATTAAAAACACTTGGAAATCTAGGAATAAATAGGAACTTAATTTGACAAAAGAGAACCCATAAGAATCTATAGCTATCAATGTAATGGTGATAGACTAAATTCTTTTCCCTTCAGACTGGGAAAAGGCAAGAATGATTACTTTTGTTATTCTTATTTGACATATTGCTAGAAGTTCTATCCAACACATTAAGGTAAGAAAAGGAACTAAAATGCATACAGAACATAAAAGAAGAAAAAAAAATTTCATATTTTAAATGACATAATTGTCTATGTAGAAAATCCTAATAATTTGCAAAACAAATAGGCAAATAGAAAATATTCCTAGAATAAGTGACTTCGGCAACAGTACAAGATACAAAAGAAACATACAAAAATCAATTGTATTTCCAAAGCAATGAACACATTGACACCAAAACTGAAAATTCCATACCATTTATAGTCGCATAAAAATGTGATAATGTAAACCTATACAACTGCAAAACACTGATAATAATATCAAAGGAGATATAAATTAGTGGAGAGTCATATTGTGCCCACATATTGGAGGACTCCACATTGTACAGATGTCAATTCTCAGCTAATATTTTGCTTCATCTTTCTCTGTTTTCCCTTTATTCGAATTCTACAATTACACCTGTGTTAGAATATTTTATACTGATCCACAGGTCCCTGACTCTATGTGAATTTTTCTTCATTATTTTTCTTGTTTTTATTGGATAGTTTTTGTTGATATTTCTACAAGTTTGCTGATTATTTCCTCTATTATCTCCTTCTGTGATTGTAAAAATTCAGTGCTTTAATTTTTTTTTTAAATATTGTAGCCTTTTCCTGGGGAATTTCCATTTGACTTTAAAATTGCTTTCATCTTGCTGATGAAATTTTATATGTGTTTATTTATTGTAAGAACACTTTCCTTTATGATCTTTTATAGAATTAGAAGGATTTAAAAAAATTTTCTAATAAATCCAACATCTACATCATCTCAGTAGTCTTCTCTTTTTAATTGGTCACGTTTTCTGGTTCTTCATACATCTAGTAGCATTAGATTTTATCATGGACATTGTGAACGTTATATTAGGTATGTTCTGGATGCAATTATATACATGTGATTTGTTTGTTTTCTTTTCTTTAACATGTAATTAACCTGGTTGGATTCAAACTGTAAATTCTTTTCTTGGCTGGCAACTCAGCCTCAGTGTTATTGTACATTTTAGAGTATGTCCCATATCTGAGGGTTTAGAGGTCAGCCTGAAATTGGGAATAGTTTATATACAACATTTGGAGTTCTTCTTTGCTTCAGTCCTTTCTGGACCTCTTCCTAACAGCTTACCAATGGCTATAGTTTGCCAAATCTTTTTCTACAGTTCTTCAGACTAGAAAGTCTGGGTTTTCTATCAGTGTTTTTAGATGACCCGTGTGTAGGTTTTTACCTGCCCCTGGGTTAAAAGCCATAAAACTAGTAATTCAATTATGCCGCTTGCTTCTTTCAAATGTCAACTTCCATCCAGAAATAGTGTGCTTCGTTTCACTCTCCAATGCCTTTGGGTCATTGTTTATGTTTGTTCATAATTTTTCAAAATTTGTAGTCATTATATGCATCATGGGTAGGATCTCGAGGATATGTCACCCCAGAGACAAAAATCCTTTGTCAGACTATTCTACCCAGCTCTCTTTAAAAAACAACAAAAAAAAAAACCCCAAAAAACAAAAAAACACAAAAAAAACCTGAAATAGCAATGGTGCCCATATGACCCACTAACCTCAATACAATATATAAAATACTTTAAATTCAATTTCTATCATTTTATCTTTAAGTAAATTATTCCTTAGAATAAAGGTTACATCAAATTGGCAGGTGCTAATAACTGAATCCTTTCTGGTGTGTTACCTCTAATTTTTTCATTAACTAAGAGTATGTGTCCAGATATGATTTCCCCACCACTGTTTATAAGTATAAATAGTTTTGCTACTTACTCAAAATCAGTCGTTGGAGATCTTGCAATTAAATCCAGTGCTATCAGCTTTTCTTTGTTTGCTTTCTTTTGTTTCATTTTGTTTAATGAACTGTACATTAATATGTGGCCAGTAGATTGTTTACCAAAAAAAAAAAAAGGAAGAGAAAAAGAAAAAAAAGTGATGCACAGTATTTTTAGGAAATCTCTATTAAGAAATTGTAAATGTATATTTATTGGCTTAATATGTCATAAACAGCACGGGCTCTGCAATTAGAGAGTCCTCCCACTCCTTATTTCCCTTTATCTTCTTCTTTATACTTATCACCTCACCAGCTAACATAGGACATAGTTTATCATCTGCTCCCCCAACACCAACTAAAATGGTTGACAGGAATTTTGATCTGTTCTGTTTATTGCTATTTCTATTGCTTCTACAAGAAGTTCTGGCACATATTAGCCATTTTATTCGTTGAATCGTAAATCCCGTCTCCCCTACTGGTGAGCTATGTCACCTTGGGCAAGTAACTGAACCTTCCCAAACCTCAATTCCTACAGCTCAAGGATGGGTAAAATAATAGTAACTATCACATCCTGTTTTATTGAATATGACATGAAATCATGCATCTAAAGGATTTCACACAGAGCCCAGTGCCTTGTCCAATTCTCCCTCTCTCTATATATATAAATATAAGTATATTTATTTATATATATATAATTTTTCATTTGATAGCAATTGGCTTATAGCAACATTGTTTGTAATAGCCCCAAATGGGAAATCAACTCAAATGCCCATCTATGGTAGATGAATAAATACATTTTACTATATTAATACATTCATTTAATATGATATCATTACTTAAATGACTATAATTCACACAACATAAATAAAAAAGTAGAATTAGGGGCGCCTGGGTGGCTGAGTCGGTTAAGCGTCCGACTTCGGCTCAGGTCATGATCTCACGGTCTGTGAGTTCGAGCCCCGCGTGGGGCTCTGTGCTGACTGCTCAGAGCCTGGAGCCTGTTTCCGATTCTGTGTCTCCCTCTCTCTCTGCCCCTCCCCCATTCATGCTCTGTCTCTCTCTGTCCCCCAAAAAATAAATAAACGTTGAAAAAAAATAAAAAAAAAGTAGAATTATTTCAATGAACACTTAATTACAACTTACAAAATAAGCATATGTTGTTAATGATTAAAGAAATGAGTAGAGTGTGTATCCTTCAGAAAAGCAGAAGTGCCATGGAGGCTATTAGAGGACTTTATGGGGTGCTGGCAATATTCCGCTTTTTGATCTGGGTTTTGACTGCACAGTTGGGTTCAATTTCTAAAAATTTATGGAACTCTACACCTATGATTTATGTACTTTCTGTAAGCATGTTGCATTTGAATGAGAAGTTTACCTGGAAAAAAAAAAGGTACAAACTGAAATGGCCCGATTATTCTCTCACCTAAAGATGACCTCTCATGTGGGCATAAATCCCACATGCTATTTGGTTCAGTTTTCTCAAGAATATCATATAGTTTACTTTCACGTAGATCAAATAATCTCTATTTCATTGTCACATTGCTATTGATTATTTTTCCATGTGGTTTTTATTATATCTAAATAATAATTTATTCACTTGTTATAGACTGTCAAGATAGCTTCTAGTAACAAAACAAAGCAAATAGGTATGGCAAACAATAAAATTGCAAACAGGAAGTAAGGAAGAAAGAAAAGTGACTGCCTTACAAAAAGTCTCTCAAATATTTTTAGTTTATTTTAATATGTAAATAGATAGGCTTTCTACATATAAATCAATCTTCCATTAAATATTGACACAGTTAAATCACTCTTATTATTTAATGCTACACATTAAGAGTATCTCCATCATATAATGGCTCTTCACTTACCCTTTTATGTGACTAATTGTGCATTTTTGTTTTTTTAAAGCCAGTCAGGTTGTGAAATTCATTAGGGTAGAGATAAGGTGTATAAGTGCATGTTTAATTTATTTTTAATTTACTCAGAACTTAACACTATGTTGTTAACAACAACAACAAAAATAGTGGGCTGATTCTTAGATACAGTGATTTTTATTTATGTCACTTCTGCCCTAGATTTATGAAGCTTAATTTTATATACTTCAGTGATCAAATAGTATGTCAGTAGGTTGAACGATAGGAAACATGGGCATTTGGAATTCATTTTCACGATTGTCCTTCTTTCTGCAAATACTGCTCTTGCCATGTGACACTGTATACTCCTAATAGCCACCTTTCCCTGTAGATTTCTAGCTCTTCCAGCTACAGATGGACAACAGGGGCACTTATGGACAGATGGAGAGTAGTGGAACACAGAATGGATAGAGAATTCCTAGTTCAGTTACTCCATAGTGGACTAGAAGAAATAGATCAATCAATCATTTGTAGTGACAGTCCTACAGATCTGGCATTCTGAGCACAGCTTGGTTACCTGTGACTTTCTGAGCGACCTGTTCTTGTCTCTGGGTGTCTTCTATGCCTCCTGCTCTCCCTCTAGTCTGTGTTCACATGTCTTCACATGTGGATTAGAGTTGACCTCTATGGCAGCAGTTGTTCTCTCTATATTCCAAGGTACAGATGTCCTCTCAAATCACTTTCCATAAACATTGTTTTCAGCACGCCACTTCTGACTTTAAAATCCTCCAGAGATTCCTGACGCCTCGTAAGGCACACTATGCCCATTTATTTCTCACTCAAAAAATGTTTTTTTGACTATTTTATCACAGGCACGATTTTAGGCACTTTGAAAAGAGAGCATTAAGGCAGAATCTTATGCTGCTATCAAATATCTAATAAGCCTAGTGAAAAAGTCTACATTCTAGCTCCCTTGACATTTTTTCTACATCCATCTAATTAAACATACTTCAATCCTCCTATTTTAATCTTAGTTACGCTTTTCTCAATGATTCTTAGATACTAAGTATTCTGTTGCTGATGCTTTAGCCCATGTTATTCTGTCACTTTACATGACCCTACGCTCTGTGGTCACCTCTTATGTCTATCCCACTCCTACCTGTCTTTCAAAGTCCGTACTCTTCAGAAGACTTTCCAGGGACACAGTATCCCTTTGAGTATGTCTTACTAATGGTGGTGACTGTATAAGTTATCTCTTGCTGCATCAGAATTGACCTGAAAATCTAATGGCTTAAAACAAAAGACGTTTATTATATCCTAGTTTCTGTGGATCCGAAATGCAGGCACGGTTCGCAACCAAACTGTCAGCCGAGCTTGCGTTCTCTTCTAAAGGCTTGACTGGGGAGAACTTTGCTTCCAAGCTCACCCACGTAGTTATTGCTAGAATTTGCTTCCTCACAGGCTGCGGTCAGAGGCTGCATTTGTCCCTTGCTGTCTCTCTACCTCTCTACCTTATCTTAACACCTGGTCGCTGTTTTCTTCACAGCAAGCAAGTGGGAGGGAAGAAAGTAGCAGCAGCAAGAGAGAGAAAACGCTAGCCAGATAGAAGCCATGGTCTTGTGTATCCCATCATATTCTATCATTTTTTTTCTGTTTTCTACTTATTGGAAGCAAGCCACAAGATACAGTCAATACTCAAGAGGAGGAAGTTATACAAAGACAGGAATATCAAGATGGGGGAATCATTAGAAGCCATGTCACAAGCTGCCTACCACAGGGATAATGGTAATAATGACAACAACAGCTGCAACAACAACAACAATGACAATTGTAGTTTCATCCTTATTGAACACTAATTATTTGCCAGCATGGTGTCATAAGCTTTATATATTATTCAGTTAACCTGTGAGTGATTCTGTAAGATAGATGCTGTCATATCTCTCATTTCACTGATAGGGAAACTGAAAAACAGAAGATTATGTAATATATCAAAGGCACTACTTATAAGAGCATGTAAGAGGTTGTTTTTAATGGGCTACTGCATATATTACTGGGCACAAAACACATGTTATAAGCCATCAGTTTGGTCATTAATTACATGCTGCCCATCATCTTGTTTATTTTTCATGGAAATTAGTTACGTTTTCCTGAGTGTACTGCAATCTTTTGGAAAGAAGTAAATTGCACATGTTTATTCTCCGTCTATTGCATATAGGCACCATCCTGTGTTAATCAGGTCATATTTGTTTGCCAGTAACAAAAATACGATTCAAAATGACTCAAGTAAGAAGGGAATTTAAGGACTCATGTAACATACTCTTTCCACAATCTGATTCACTCTTTTTTCAATATCTGCTTTATTCTCAGACACTATCTCTCTCCATATTGGGGCCTTTGGAATTTCTAAGGTTCTGTCTCCCTAGTTCAGCAACTCTAAAGGAAAGAGAGCTCAGTTCAAATAACTATCCTGGAGTTGAGTCTTTTTTTTTTTTTGCATGGCTTGGGTATAGTGCCCATCTCTGAATCATTCGGAGGGCATGATAATCTGATTGATCCTATACCCGTAAGTGCCATGCCCATCTCTGAGGCTGTGAGATGGAGTTGAGTTGCATTTTGTACTTACTCAAAGTAGGTATACTTAGAATTTTGTTTATTTGCTTGTTTTGTTTTTTTGTTTGTTTGTTTTTCTTAAATACCAACAAGATGCCATTTCTAAAAGTTGGAGGGAAGGTTTTCTGGGCCTGCAAAAAAATAAATATCCATTGAGGAATGCATACAATCTCTGGCCAACATGGTACTTCCTCAGTTTGAAATAAAATCTATCTCCCAGGTACACTTACAAACTCTTAAACCCATAAAAAATTCTGGAGATCTCATCAGTATTTAAAAACTATTTAATTCTTGTTAATGCTTCATATTCTCTTGGCCAAAGAGTTAGGTTTCCTTCAGTGGTTCCTCTGGTGGATGATTTCAACTTCTGTGTCATTCTATCTGCTCTTTTGTTTAAAAATTTTTTATTGGTTATTATTTCTGAGAGAGAGAGAGAGAGAGAGAGAGAGACTGAGAGCAAGCAGGGAAGGGGCAGACAGAGAGGGAGACACAGAATCAGAAGCAGAGTCCAGGCTCTGAGTGCTCAGGACAGAACCCAATGTGGGACTTGAACTCACAGACCACAAGATCATGACCTGAGCTGTAGTCAGCTGCCCAACCGATTGAGCCACCTAGGCACCCCTCTATCTGCTCTTTTCTGAATGTTCTTTCATGTATCTGTATCCCAATAAAAATTAACTTTAACACTAACAGGAATGGAATATTTGATGAGAAGTGAGACAGATACATATTATAGCAGAATAATTACCTTTGTGAGTCTAGGTACTCTGCTGCTCTTGATAGAGGAACATCACATAAACAGATGTGACATACCAGGAGCTCTGCCTTTGGGACAGTAACTATGCAGAGGAATTTGGAATTATTGGTTACATATTGGTGAACTGACTCAACTGAAGATTTTTCAGAATACATTATGGCCATAAATTCTATTCTATGCTTCCCAATAGACAAGAATCTATATGGTATATTTCCAGTTGACACGGGTGGAGGAATAGGGTATTAGAGTCATAACAATCTCCATCCTTTAATCTAAGCCTGAACATTGGGTTCTGATGGACCTTAAAGTTTAGATGAGAATCCCAAACATTAGCTGATGGAAACAGGAGGCTGGAATCCACTTTGGAATGAAGGAGAGCTCACAGTAACAAAGCAGTTTGAAGGTTTCCCTTACTGACAAATTGTGTCCACAATCTTTTATCTGGACTACTGCAACATCTCTCCACTAGTTACCTTGCTTTTCCCTCTGTCCATTTCTCTTAGAGTTCATTCTCTACAATGCAAGCTAAGTCATCTTGTAAAATGCAAATAAGATTGTGTGCATACCATAAAAATGTTTAAAATTCTCTAATGCTTGCTTTTTATGTCAACAATCCTTATCTTGGGCTCTGAAGCCCTCCAGAATCTGCGACCCCCCCCCCCATCTACTCCTCTAGTTTTATTCCCACCTCTGTCCATTTCATGCTCTTTGGCTTCTTTTTGTCCTTTGATCATGCCAACCTCATGTCCAAATAAGAAATTGTCACTTGCTATACACTCGGCCTAAAATGTTCTTCTCTTGTATTTCTATATGGCTGGGTATTTATCACCTTGAAGTATCAACTAAAATGTTGCTTCATCTTTTTCGATCACCTTATCTAAAGTATATTATCCCACTCACTAACTATCACTCTTTGCTCCGTTATTTTATTCAACTTAACTTCAATTTTTTAATGTTTGTTTTTGAGAGAGTGTGAGTGGGGGATGGGCAGAGACAGAGAGGACAGAATCTGAAGTAGGATCCAGGCTCTGAGCTGTCAGCACAAAGCCCAACATCGGGCTTGAACCCACGAACCATGAGATCATGACCGGATCTGAAATCGGACACTCAATTGACTGAGCCACCCAGGTGGCCCTCAACTTAGCTTCATCAAACCAGAGTTGGTTCTTTGAAAAAAATCAATACATTTGGTAAACATCTAGATAGAATTATCAAGGAAAAAAGAGAAAGGGGTGAAATAAATAAATCACAAGTGAGAGAGGAAAAATAACAACGAGCTCCACAGAAATACAAACTTAACAGAAAATTATGAAAAACTATATGCCAAAAAATTGGACTAACTGGAAGAAATGTGTAAATTCCTAGAAATATATAAACTACTAAAACTGAAACATGAAGAAATAGAAAGTTTGAACAGCCTAATAACAAGCAAAGAAATTTAGTCAGCAATTAAAAATTTCCCAACAAACAAAAGTCCAGGACCAGGTGGATTTGCAGACAAATTCTACCAAACATTTGAAGAATTATTGCCTATCTTTTTAAACTATTTTGAAAATAGAAGAGGAAAGAAAACTCCCAAATTCATTCTGTGAGGCCAGCATTACCCTAATACTAAAACCAGGGAAACACACCACTGAAAAAGAGAACTATGGACCAATGTCACTGACGAACATAGATGCAAAATTTCTCAAAAAACCCTAGCAAACTGGATTCAACAATACATTTAAAAAAATCATTCACCACAATCAAGTGAGATTTATTCCTGGGTTGCCACGGTGGTTCAATATTTACAAATCAATCATATGATATATCACATCAATAAGAGAAAAAATAAGAACCATATGAGCATTTAACAAAGTACAATATCCATTGATGATAAAAACCCTCAACAAATTAGGTTTAGAGAGAATACACCTCAACATAACAAAAGCCTTATATGGGGGTGCCTGGGTGATTCATTTGGTTAAGTGTCCAACTCTTGATTTAGGCTCAGGTCATGATCTCATAGTTCATGGGTTCCAACCCCCATTGGGCTCTACACTGACAGTGCATAGTTTGCTTGGGATTCTCTCTCTCCCTCTCTCTCTGCCCTTCCCTCCCCCGTCTTTCTTTCTCTCAAAAATATTATAATCGATAGAGAAAATACTTGTACCTTAAAGTCAGGAACAAGAAAAGGATGTCCACTCTCACCACTTTCATTCAAAATACTACTGTAAGTTCTAACCACAGTAATTCAACAATGAAAAGAAATAAGAGGCATCCAAAGTAGTAAGAAAGAAATAAACCTTTCTCCATTTGCAATGACATGATACAATATATAGAAAACCCAAAGATCCCACCAAAAAGTCGCTAAAACAGATAAACAATTTCAGTAAATTCAGAGGATAAAATCATTGTACAGAAATCTGTTGCATTTCTATACACCAATAATGAAGCACCAGAGGGAGAAATTTAAAAATCAATCCCATTTATAATTGTACCCAAAATAATAAGGTACCTAGCAATAAACTTAACCAAAGAGGTGAAAGACTTGTATGTACTCTGAAAACTATAAAACACTGTTGAAAAAAATTGAACATGACACAAATAAATGGAAAAAAAAAACATTCCATGCTCATGGATTAGAAGAACAAATATTATTAAAATGTCTAAACGACTCCAAAGTTATATACACATTTAATGCAATCCCTATCAAAATACGAACAGCATTTTTCACAGAACTGAATAAACAATCCTGAAATTTGAATGGGATCACAAACGACCCCCAAAATCCAGAGAAATCTTGAAAAAGGAAAAACAAAACTAAAATCATCACATTCCAGACTTAAAGTTATATTACAAAGCTGTAGTAACTAAAACAGTATGGTACTGGCACCAAAACAGGCTCCTCATGCTCTCTCTCTCTCTCTCTCTCTCTCTCTTTCTCTCTCTTTCTCAAGAATAAAAAAATTTTTGAAATAAATAAATAAATTCAAAATTAATTAAAGATGTAAATGTTAGACCTGAAACCATAAAAATCCTAGAACAAACACGAGCAGTAATTTCTTTGACATTGGCCATAGCAACCTCTTTCTAGATATATCTCCTGAGGCAAGGGAAACAAAAGCAAAAATAAATTACTGGGATTACAAGAAAATAAAAACTTCTGTACAACAAAGGAAATAATCAACAAAACTAAAAGGCAACCTACAGAGTGGGAGAAGATATTTGCAAATGACATCCAATAAAAGGTTAGTATCCAAAATATATAAAGAACATATACAACTCAACACCCAAAAAACAAATAATCCAATTAAAAAATGGGCAGAAGATGTGAACAGACATTTCTCCAGAGAGGACATACAGATGGTCAACAGATCTATGAAAAGGTGTTCATCATCATTTATAATCAGGGAAATGCAAGTCAAAAATACAAAGAGATAGCATCTCACACCTATCAGAAAGACTAAAATCAACAACACAAGAAACACCTGGTGTTGGTGAGGATGTGGAGAAAAAGGAACACTCATGCACTGTTGGTGGGAAAGAAGACTGGTGCAGCCACTGTGGAAAAAACTATGGAGGTCCCTCAAAAAGTTAAAAATAGAACTACCATATGATCCAGCAATCACACTAAGAGGTATTCACCCCAAAAATACAAGAACACTAATTCAAAGGGATACATGCACCCCTACGTTTATAGCAACGTTATTTGCAGTAACCAAGATACAGAAGCAGTCCCAAGTGTCCATCAATTGATAGATAGATAGATATAGATATAGATATATAATAAATAAGATGTTATACACACATTTATATATATATCATATATGTATCATATATATATGATACATATATATATATATTATATATATATAAATCAGCCATAAAAAAGAATGAAATCTTGTCATTTGCAATGATATTGATGGAGCTTGAGAGTATAGTGCTTAATGAAATAAGTCAATCAAAGAAAGACAAATACCATATGATTTCACTCATATGTGGAATTTAACAAACAAAACATACGAGCAAAGAGAAAAAAATAAGAGAGCTAGGGATAGGGAGAGAGAGACAGAAAGAGAGAGAGAGAGAGAGGGAGAGAGGGAGAGAGAGAGAGAGAGAGAGAGAGAGAGAGAGAGAGAGAGAAACCAAGAAACAGACTCTTAACTACAGAGAACAAATGGTTACACATTTGTATGGTTACACAGTGTGGAGTGGGGGGTGGGTAAACAGGTGATGGGGATTAAGGAGTGCACCCACATCACTGGGTGATGTATGGAACTGTTGAATTACTAAATTGTAAATTTGAATCTGATAACGCTGTATGTTAGCTAACTGGAATTCTAATAAAAACTTAATTTTTTAAATAATTTAACAAAAGAACTTCGAGACTAAAAACATACCTTTTTTTAAAATGTCTCCCTGTCCTTAATAGTAAGACTGTGAGGGTCTGACTCATCTGTGGCTTTTATTGTTGTTTATAGCTGCATATTGGTTCCACAACAGTTATCTGGACATGTCAGAGGCTCAACATATGTTTGATAATTGAATAAACAATAATTTCAAGTGCAAATAGTAATTTATAATCATATTAAAACCATTTAGTAAATCTAACAATTCTATGGAGCTCTGTGACTAATGACCTTGAACTGTTTTTCTGTACCTCAGTTTCCCTAAATGTAAAGCATAGGTGATTATTGTACCTGCCTATGGGCATTAAAAACTTGGTATATTTAAGATCTGACAATAAGATATTATGTGACCTCCCTAAGGATGATCTTAGAACCTATAAAGATGCTACAACCATGCTTGAAATAAAACAATACATGGAACTCTTGCTCCCATTTTTTGATATCTTTCTAAATGATAATTTGTAAATGAATTAGCTGAGATGCTAGTTTGTGCTCTAACCTTATGTATGCTGCGTTAGTAATTTACAGTCTGTATTTCGAGGTACTGTTTTGGGCCTGTGATATAATCACACAGCTGAAGGATCACATAAATAGACACTAAGGGGAAAGGCTAGATCACATTTTAAACGTTGAACCGAATTAACCAGGATGAGTAAGTCAAACCTTATCTCTGTTATGATTGGCTGCTATTATTGACACTTAGGTCAGTCTTTAACAGTAGTCATGCCACTGATTTCCTGGTATTAATCTTGACCTTTCACATTAGGTATTTGCATTCACTTGTATTAGGTTGTGTTGATTGAATATAGTTGGAGGTTTTGGACTTGTTGCACCATTCGGAATGTGAGACAAGATAAATTTAAGGGCTGCACCTGCTATGAAATATTTAGTCACCACTGACTGCTAATTTGGTTTCAGTTTCACAGCTACATTTCTATTTGTGAATATGTAAATACTAAAATTCAGCTAAGTTTTTGACAAGGCTTACATGAGATGAACCACGTAGGGACTTTTAATTTACTACCTGGATTATTACATTTCCCTGATATTAGTGTGCTAATCTGTAAAATAATTGGGTATGACTTGATTCTTCGGTCTTTCCCATCTGAAATTCTCTGCTCTATGGAGATGGGGGAAGGCTTTTGCTACAAGCATAAGTGACAGATTGGTGACAGTAATGTTGTATAAAGAGGACATTCGAATTTTCTCTTCTTTTTAAAATTAGATACACATATATTGCAAAATTATTACCACAGGAGGGTTAGTTAACACTTTCATCACCTCAAATAATTACCATTTCTTTTTGTGGTCAAAACATTTCAGTTTACTCTCTTAGAAGCATTCAAGTATAGGAGCATTTTTAGCAATAATCATCATGTTGTACATTAGATCCCCAAAACTTACTCATCTCATAACTGGAAATTTGTACTCTTTGACTAATAGCTCCACACTCTCCCACACCTCTACTGCCTGTAACCATGATTCTATCCCATTTGTATGAATTCTGCTTTTCTAGATCCCATGTATAAGTTCTGTCATACAGTATTCATGTTTCTCCATTGACATTTCTTTTAGCATCGTGCCCTCTGGTTTCCCTCATATTGTCGCAAAAGGCCCGATTTCTTCTTTCTCCTGGCTGAATAATATTCTATTGTCTATATATACCACATCTTCTTTATCCATTCATCCATAAACTGACGCTAAGGCAGTTTCCTTATCTCTGGTCTAGGTGATGGTGGCCATTCTAGCAGGTGTGAGGTGATAGATCATTGTGGATTTATTTGCATTTACCTGATGATTAGTGATATTGAGCACCTTTTTGTGTCTCAGTTCATGATTTGTACGCCTTCTTGGGGAAAATGTCTAATCAGTTCCTCTATTTTTTTAATCAGATTGTTTTTTGCAATTGAGTCGTGTTTCTTATGTATTTGGGATATTAACCCCTTATCAGATGTGTGGTTTGCAAATATTTCCTCCTTATTTCATAGGTTGACTTTTTATGTTGTTGGTGGTTTCTTTTTCTGTGCAAAAGCTTGTTAGTTTCTACATGTAATCTCACTTGTTAATTTTTACTTGTGTTGCTTGTGCTTTTGTCATATCCCAAAACTTATTGTCCAGATGATATCGAGGAGCTTTGTCCTTGCTTTGTTTCAAGAGTTTTAGAGTTTGAGATCTTATGATTAAGTATATAATCCATTTTAAAGTTAACTTTTGTGGTAGTGTAATACAGGGGTTCAATTTCATTCTTCTACAAATGTTTGTCTATTTTTCTCAGTTCCATTTATGGAGGAAACTATCTTTTCCACACTGAGTACTCTTAACTCCCTTGCCAAATATTAGCCAATCATATTTATGAGAGTTCATTTCTGGGCTCTTGATTCTCTGCCATTGGCGTGTATGGTTTTTTGTTTGTGTGTTTGTTTTTAATACCAGTACTAGATTGATTGATTACTATAGCTTTTTAATATACTTTATTTGATAGGGATTACATGACATTTATAGATGTGTTGGGTAGTATGGGCATTTCAATAATATTAATTTTCCAACCCATGAACAAGGGCATCTTTCCATTCACTGTATTTTCTTCAATTTCTTTCATCAAAATCTGATAGCCTTCAGTGTAAAGATCTCTCACCTCTTTGGTTAAATTTATTCCTATGCATTTTATTGGTTTTGATGCTATTGTGAACGGGATTTTCTTTCTTTCTTTTTCTGATATTCTGTTCTTAGTGTATATAAACGCAAATAATTTCTCTATGTTGATGTTCTTTACTGAAACTTTACTCAATTTGTTGACGAGTTCCAACAATTTTTTGGTGAAGTTTTAGGATTTTCTGTATCTGCAAACAGAGACAATTTTACTTCTTCCTTTCTGATCAAGATGCCTTTTCTTTTTTTTTCCTTCTTTTCATTTCTCCTTCCCACCCCCCCTCCCCCTTCTTGGCATAATTGCTCTGGCTACAACTTCCAGTACTAAGTTGAACAGAAGTCATGAGAGCTGGTACCATTGTCTTCTTCCTGATCTTAAAGGAAAAGTTTCAACCTTTCGCTGTTGAATATGATGTTTGCTATAGGCTTGTCCCATTTGGTCTTTATTATGTTGAGGTATGTTCTTCTATACCCAATTTGTTGAGAATTTTTAATCATGAATAGGTATTTTGTTTTGTCAAATGCTTTTCATCTATTGAGACGATCATATTAGTTTTATCCTTCATTCTATTAATGTGGTGTATCATATTTGCTTATTTGTGTATGTTGAACCGCTCTTGCATCCAAAGAATAAATCTTACTTGATGTTGGTGTGCGAGCCTCTTAGTGTACCGCTGAACTTAGTTTACAAATGTATTTGGTTGAACAACTTTCGCATCTATATTTATCAGGAATATTGGCCAGTATTTTCCTTTGCTTAGAGTGTCCTTATCTGACTTTAGTAATAAGGTAATGCTGGCCTTGTAAAATGAGTTTAGAAGTGTTTACCCCTCCTCAATCTTTTGGAAAACTTTAAGAAAGGTTAGTATTAGTTCTTTTTTTTTCTATTTTTATTTAAATCCAAGTTAGTATATAGTATAATAACGACTTCAAGAATAGAATTTAGTGGTCTATCACTTACATATAATACCCAGCGCTCATCCCAACAATGCCCTCCTTAATGCCCATAACCCATTTAACTCACACACACCCGAACGCTCCTACAGCAAACCTCAATTTTTTCTCTGTATTTAAGAGTTTCTTATGGTTTGCCTCCCTCTCTGTTTTTATTTTCCTCCCTTCCCCTATGTTCATCTGTTTAGTTTCTTAAATTCCACATATGAGTGAAATTATATGATATTTATCTTTCCCTGACGACTTATTTTGCTTCGAGTAACACACTCTAGTTCCATCTACATTGTTGCAAATGGCAAGAATTCATTCTTTTTGATCACTGAGCAATATTCCATTATACACACACACACACACACACACACACACACACACACACGCCACATCTTTTTATCCATTTGGGCTCTTTCCATAATTTGGCCGTTGTTGACAGTGCAGCTGTTGAGGTGCATGTGCCCCTTCGAATTAGCATTTTTGTATCCTTTGGATAAATCCTTGGTAGTGCATTTGCTGGATCATAGGTTAGGTAGTTCTATTTTTGATTTTTTGTTGGCTCTGTTTTTCAGAGCCTTCAACTTGGAAGCACCCAAATATATAAACCACATAAATTAAATACAAACATGAAGAAACACACCAATAATAATATCATAAAAGTACGGGACTCAAAACCCCCCTTTCAGAATGGACAGATAATCTAAGTGAAAATAAACAAGGAAACAATGGCTTTGAATGACACACTGGACCAGATGGACTTAACATATATATTCATCCTAAAGCAGCAGAATACACATTCTTCTCGAGTGCACATGGAACATTCTCCAGAATAGATCACATACTGGGTCACAAATCAGCCCTCAGCAAGTACAAAAAGATCTAGGTCATACCATGAATATTTTCATACCACAACGCTATGAAACTTGAAATCAACCACAAGAAAAAATTTGGAAAGACTGTGAATACTAGGAGATTAAAGTATTAGTTCTTATTTAAAAGTTTGGTAGAATTTACCAGTGAAACCATTTGGCTTTTCTATGTTGGGAGGCTTTTGATTACTGATTCATTTTCTTGCCTGTTTTTGCTCTGTTTAAATTTTCTAATTCTTCATAATTCAGTCTTAGTGGGTTGCATTTTACAGGAATTCATCCATTCCTTCTAGCTTATTCCATTTGTTGGTGTACAATTGTTCATAATAGACTCTTACAATCCTTTGCATAAGTTGTAATATTTCCTTTTCATTTCTGATTTTATTTATTTGAATCATCTCTTTTATTCTTAGTCCAGCTAAAAGTTTGTTAATTTTGTTTATCTTTTTGAAAAAAAATGGCTCTTAGTTTTGTTGATTTGTTCTGTTTTTTCCACTCTCTATTTCATTAATTTCTGTTTTGTTCTTTGTTATTTCCTTCTTTCTGCTAACTTTGGGCTGAGTTTGTTCTTTTTCTAGTTTCTGGAGAGGTAGGGTTAGGTTGTTTATCTGAGATCCTTCTTTTTTCTTACTGTAAGGTGTTTATCACTATAAACTTGCCTCTTACGTCTGCTTTTGTTGCATCCCATAAGTTTTGATATGTGTTCCCATTTTCATTTTTTTCCTGATGTTATTTTTCATTTCTTTGGTTTCTTCTTTGCCCCATTGATTGTTCAGGAGTGTGTTGTTTAATTTCCATGAAATAGTCAATTTTCCATTATTCCTCCTGTTATTAATTTCTAGTTTCATACCACTGTGGTTGGAAAACACACTTGGTGTGATCTCAATCTTCTTAAATTTGTTAGATTTGTTTTATGACTTAACATCTGATCTATTCTGGAGAATATTCCATGTGGGCTTGAAAAGAATGTGTGTTCTCTTGCTGATGCGTGGGATGTTCTGTACATGTCAGTTAGGTCCATTTGGCCTAAAGCTATTAAAAGTCCAACAGTTTTCTTGATTTTATGTTTGGATGATATATCTATTGCTGTAAGTAGGGTATTGAAGTACCCTACTGTTATTGTATCCTTGTCTATCTCTCCCTTTAGATGTGTTAGTATTTGCTTGATACATTTACCTGTACCAATGCTGAGGGTATATATATTTACTACTGTTTTTTTCTTGCTCATGAATTGGCCCTTGTATCATTATATAATGACCTTGCCTCTTGTTACCGGTTTTGAGTTAAAGTATATTTTGTTTGATAGAAGTACACCTTCTCCTGCTCTCTTTTGATTTATACTTTCTTTTTTGGCGTCCCTTCACTTTAAGCCTATGTTTGTCCTTAAAGCTGAAGTGAACCTCTTGTAAGCTAGCATGTAGCTGGGTCTTGTTTCTTATCCATGTAGCCATTCTATGTCTTTTGATTAGAGAATGCAATTCATTTTCATGGAGAGTAATTATTGATAGGTAAGGACTTACAAATGCCATCTTATCAATGGCTTTCCAGTTGTTTTGTAGTTTCCTTGTTCCTTTCTTCTTCTCTTGCTGCATTTCTTTTTTTTAAATTTTGTTTGTTTGTTTACTTATTTATTTATTTTTGAGAGAGAGAGTGCGAACTGGGGAGGGGCAGAGAGAGAGGGAGCCACAGAATTGGAAGCTGGCTGCAGGATCCAAGCTGTCAGCACAGAGCCCGGCATGGGGCTCGAATCCACGAACCAGGGGATCATGATGTGAACCAAAGTCAGACACTCAACCGACTGAGCCACCCAGGTGCCCCATGCATTCCTTTTTAAAAGTAATGATTTTCCATGAGGCTATGATTTGATTCCCTTCTCTTTATTTTTTTTTTTGTGTATCTACTGTAGATTTTTGCTTTATAGTAACTCTTAAGACTTACATCAAACATCTTACAGATATTACAATCTATTTTATGCTAATAATGACTTAATTTTGATCACATATAAGAACTGCTCTTTTATTTTCCCTCCTTTTAAGTTTTTGATGGATGTCACAAAAACTTTGATGCCTATTTTCGTGTATCTGTTAACAAATTATTGTTGTTATAGTTATTTTTGATGATTTTTATTTTTAATCTTTATACTAGAGTTAAGTGGTTCATACCCCACCATAGTACAATGTTGGAGTATTCTGAATTTGACTATATACTTATTTCCACCAGTGTGCTGTATATTTTAATGTTACTAACTAGCATTCTCTGTTTCAGCTTGAAGAACTCATTTCACCATTTCTTATAAGTCAGATCAAGGAGTGATGAACTCCTTCAGGTTTTCTCGAGGTAGGAAAGTCTTTATCTCTCCTTCATTCCTGAAGGACAGCTTTTCTGGATAGGGTATGCTTGTTTGGCAGGTTTGGTTTGGGTTTCCTTTCAGCAACTAGAATATATCATCTCACTCTCTCCTGGGCTGTCAGGTTTCTGCTGAGGACCCTGTTTAGGACACATATGGAGGTTCTCTTATAAGTTACAAACTTGTTTTCTCTTGTTGCTTTTAAGATTCTCTCTCTGTCTTGATTTGTGACAGTTGTATTATATGTCTTGGAGAGGATCTCTTTACGTTGACTTTGTTTGGTGCCCTATGAGTTTCATGAACTTGCATATATAAATTCCTTCCCAGATTTGGGAAGTTCCTAGACATTAATTTTTTAAATACGATTTCTGCATCTTTTCCCCCTCTCTTCTTCTGGGACCTCAATAATTTTCAGGTTGTTTCTTTTGATGGTGTCTCATAGATCATGTAGGCTTTCGTTGCTCTTTTTCATTTATTTTTCTGAATGGATTATTTCAAAGGTCCTGTCTTCTGATTCACAAATCCTTTTTTCTGCTTGATCCATTCTCTTAGTGATGCCATATGTTGCATTTTTCATTTCATTTATTGTATTCTTCAGCTCTGGAATTTCCAGTTGATTCTCTTATGATTTCTATCTCCCTTTTTTTTAAGCTCATTTTTTGTTCATGTATTGTTTTCTGGATTTCACTTAAATATCTTTCTGTGTTTTCTTGTAACTCACATAAGTTTTTAAAAGTAACTATTTTGAACTTTTATTGGGTAAATCATAGATCCTCATGTCTTTGGCATTGATCACTGGATGATTATTGTTATCCCATAGCGGTGTCATTTTTTTCTAGGTTTTTCATGTTTTTTCAAGTCTTACATTGCTGTCTTCACATTTCAAGTAGCAGTTACATAAAGCAGTCTTTATTGACTTTGGAAGAGAGATACCTTCCATTAGCCCTGCTAGGGATTCTGAGGCCTTCTCAGACCTCCTATGGTTATGCCTGCTCCATGCTGCTTGCTCCCTCTTGTGGTCAAATTCTTAAGTTTTTATGCCTTTTCTTCATCCCGCAACATACTGGGAAGGGTGCTGACAGCCTCCCTTTTGCTTTTCCAAGGGTGGGGTAATGCTCTAGTGTGGTCTTTCCCTGACCCACAGAATCAGGCTACTTTTCTGTGTATTCTTACTGGTTGTCTGCCAAAAATCACCCTCACCACCATGGAGAGTGCACACTGAGAGACAGCCACAGGAAGGACAGGGTGTATGGGTGAGGTGTGCAGAGCCCTGGGAGTGCCTGTGGTCCAGTTGGTGAATCTGTATGCAAGGCATTCTTAATGGTTCATAAGTGGGCTTTTTTAAAATTATTGAAGTATAGTTGTAAGGTTGACATGTAATGTTACGTTAATTTCAGGTCTACAACTAATAATTGGATAAGTCTATTTGTTATGCTATGCTCACCACAAGGATAGCTACCGTCTGTCACCATACAATCCTATTACAATACCGTTGAATATATTTTTATCCCTGTATTTCCTACTCCCCTTCACCCATTTTCCCCAACCCTCTATTCTCTTCCCCTCTGATAATTATCAGCTTGTTCTGTTTTCATGGCTCTGTTTCTGTCTTTTATTTATTTATTTGTTTGTTTATTTATTTGTTTTGTTGTTTAGATTTCACATATAAATGAAATCATTTGGTACTTGTCTTTCTCTGACTTACTTCATGTCAAGTTTCTTAATTGTGTCCGTAACACAGCTAGTAGGATCCTTGTCTCTTTCACCCTCCATGAGTCCTATCTGCCATTCCCCACCCTCCCTCTTCTTGATCCTCATTCATGCAGCTCATGACTCAGCACTCTGGAGAAACTGAGACACAAAATGGACCTCCTTGATGGTAGCCCACAGAGCTGGGAAAGCTGGGCACTCACTCACACACTCTCACTTTTACCCTTAGGAGAAATCATAGGCTGAGAAAGTCTCACCACCCTGAGCTGTGCCACTTTGTGGGAAGGGTGTTGTGAGTAAGGTTCCTCTTACTCTCTTCTGTGCATACAAACTCATGTTCTTTACTCCCAACATTGTGTCAAAACCTCTCCACTGGAAATCTGGATTTCCATAAAGCTCTCATCTGTGGTTGCTTGTCTAAGATAGCGTTTTTCAGAGGCTCTCATATTGTGGCCAAGAGGGGATAGAGCTGGTTCATGGGCCACTGCTGCCATAGTCAGGAATGAGGTCTGTATGCATATTACCTGACATGTGAGTGAGAAATTCTCCTCCTAGGTCCATTGGCAAGTAGTGCTGGATCCCACAACTCCCAAAAAGATACCTTTGTCCATAGATGGCTGCTAAATTGTTGATGAGAAGGGGACATGAGTGAGGGCATCTTATTTGGTCATGTTGTGATGTCACCTCAAATTTTCAAGTCATTCCTAATGATCCCGTTGATCCATCATTAAATGATACTATAATTCACATACACTAAAACAGCAATATGGTATCATATTCTAAATTAGCAAAATGTATAAAATTTGTAAAAAATTGTAGTAACAAAACATCAACATACTTATCAATTTCTGATTGCACTGCAGGCACTAAATCTCTTTGGGAAAGAAATATCAGAGAACTTCCAAATTATTTCAACTTCAGAAAAAAAGAAAAGCAGCTCCAACTGCTATAAGAAAAAGAGAGGAGGGGCACCTGGGTGGCTCAGTCGGTTGAGCGTCCGACTTCGGCTCAGGTCACGATCTCGCGGTCCGCGAGTTCGAGCCCCGCGTCCGGCTCTGGGCTGATGGCTCAGAGCCTGGAGCCTGCTTCCGATTCTGCATCTCACTCTCTCTCTGGCCCTCCCCCGTTCGTGCTGTGTCTCTCTCTGTCTCAAAAATAAATAAACGTAAAAAAAAAAAAAAGAAAAGAAAAAGAGAGGAAAGGTTACTAAAGTCAACACGCTGCTCATCATATCTATGTTGGATTATTGCTCAGGCTGACCTCTTCATGGGTCTCATTGTTTTGATCTGTGTTATTTTTCCTGTAGTGACATAGATTTACTGTGAATACGTATCATTCATTTGATATAAGTCTCATGGCCACTCCCGAAGAATAACGCTGGCCAGGAGATAAAATATTCTGACCAGATAAACCTAGGTCATGAACTTACATTTGTATCTGACTTATGGGACCATTTAGTCATTCTTTCTCCCTTCAGGAATTTACTTAGCAAGTATTAATCGTGTACCAACAATGTGTCAGGTTACTGTCCTGGGTCCTGAAATATAGCAAAGAACAAATCAACCTGTCTTGTCAAGTAACTCACACATCAGTAGGTAAAGAGGAAATAAACAAACAGAATTATAATGTGTAGATACAAGATGCAACGTTGGTGTACAAATAATATGTTTGGTAAAAAGTACTATGAAAAAAATTGAAGACACTAATGGGAGAGGGCTTTTCTATTTGCTTTAGGTAGACCGCTCACTGCAGTACTCCCTGAGATGGAGATATCTGAAAAAAGATATTCATTATGTGAGGAAGAAGTGAGCCATGTGATTATGGGGAGGATAGTGTTCAGAAAAAAAGACACAGTAGGTGTAAAGGGGCTCAGGTGGGTGTGTGTTTAATGTGCATGAAGAACTGCAAGGGGGACCAGTTTGTAATACAGCGTGTGGATTAGCGTGAGAGAACAGAAGATTAGAGAACACTGAAGCAAGAGTCAGTAAGTCTTGTAGGTTATTCTTAAGGGTTTTGAATGTTATTGGGGCAGGGACTGCTACAACTTAGGCTGCAAACAATAAAAAATAGTATTTTAAATGGGAACTCAAGTACTAGAAGAGGAAGAATGAAGGTTGGGAAGGAAAACAAAAACAAAAACATAAAATTCCTAACTTTGGATCCACTAATACATGTGAACCTATTCTTGTTCACATGTGACATTAAAAAAATGTAACAATTTCAGTCTAAGGATTTAACAGAGCCACTTAAATCCAGACATATCCCAAAATGCATTAAATTAATTGTGCAATCTAGAACTACCTTTGCTATTTGTTGAAATTTAACTGGTCATCTGGAATCTTCTGATAGCTGCATATCTTACTTGTTCTTGAGTTTATAAGGTTATTCCCCAGAATTGTATTATTTTGGAAGAGTCCCCGTAGATTGGACTATGCTAAATATAGTTTTTGTCCACTTCAAGTTATTTCTCATCTTTCTTTGGGAATACTTCCTCCATTTTCAGGTAGTTTTGGTAGTAATTTTAATCAAGGAACCATGCCATAATCTCCCATCCCTCCCACTTCTACCACTAAAGGGCTATTAGTATTATTTGAACTGGGCCACACAGAGTACCATTGTTTCTATGATCTTTTAGAAGAATGGCATAAGCTTGAGGGAGGCTTTCTGTCTTCCAAATTCTGTTGAAGCTGGAAAAGACTAACTTTTGGAGTTTAAGTTTGTAGAATATTGTCTTGGAATTATGACCTTACAGAAATCCATTCTATGTAACAGGGGGGCAGGTAATTAGACCAACACATAAAAGATACAAACTGTATCTTTTAAGGAGAAAAAGAGAGAGAGGAAACATGATTACGTCATCGATGCTTTAGCTCAAACTGAACCTGAAGATAATGTTGCTGTGAACTGCTGACTATTTGAGGCAACAATTTTCCTTCCTTATGGTTTAACTTGTCTGAGTCTGGATTTCTCACTTTTCATGGAAAAGTCTTCAGTAAAACAGAACAACAGAAAACAGACAGAAGAATTTATGAGAGACAATTTCCAAAGCTGGAGGAAATACATTGTTTGCTACTTAAAGAAGGGGCCAAAGAGTAAAGGTGTATTTCTCAACCAGTTTCTATTGGTGGTTTGGAAATAGTCAAAACTATACTCACGTCAACTCTAGAGACATTAACAAGGAAGACCCAACATTCTGAGTTGGGACAAGACACTTTGGAAATGTGACATGGGACTGATGGATTATTCCTTTCAAGTGTAAGCAATTAAGATCTGATGATGGCTTTAAATAAAAGAAAATAGTGACAATGTGAAGGTGAAAGAAGACGACTGACAACTTAACAGTCAAGAAGAGAGTAGAAGGAACCATGAGCATCTCATCAAGATTCTTGTGACTGTTATCCAGGAGGAGCAGAATGGAATATTCTTTTTTGTGGCTGGGGCTATGTGGAGTCTTAAGACAGAAAAAAATGACTAAATAACTAAGAAAAGTGGCAGTATAGGGTGATGGGATAGAGAATGAGTGAGAGAAGGGGCCATACAAAAGGAAAGAGGCTTTGAAGGGAGAATATGGAGTAGAAAAAAATACAAAATTATATGTATAGAAAAAAGGGTAAGGAAACAGCTAAAAGATGAAGTGATGGGTGAGAGGAGAAGAGAAAGAGAAAGAGGATGAGAATGAAACAAAAGTTGTTCTGACAAACCAAAATTTACACATTTTTTGACAAATTCTTGATTCCAAACACCTGGGGAACTTGCAAAACTACTGTCTCTGCTCAGCTGTCATCCAGCTGTTAGTACAGTTTGCTATATACCAGCAGTTACGCCAGAGAAAACCACAACAAAACATTTCAGATCAATCAACACTTTTCAAAATGAGTCTCCTTTTGCTTCAAACCTTGTCTCAGAAACTCGAAGTTCCGTGCAAATAGCTAGACTCCACTATAAATAGTGGCTTGGCAGTCCTGTTCACAAGCCATTAACTTAAGAAGTCAATTGTACGTCATTATTTTTGCAACACTGGATGTTTTTTATGATTTTTGTGGACTTAGTTTTAATTTTTTAAAACCTTTCTCACAGTTTACACACAATGTTACGTTAGTTTCAGGTGTCGATCTGCTAAAGAGATTTTTGATATTTTCACATTACAACGGCTTCTTAAAACTTGTAATCAGCTGTATGTTGTTCTAAAAATGAGTTCAGGGGCGCCTGGGTGGCGCAGTCGGTTAAGCGTCCGACTTCAGCCAGATCACGATCTCGCGGTCCAGGAGTTCGAGCCCCGCGTCAGGCTCTGGGCTGATGGCTCAGAGCCTGGAACCTGTTTCCGATTCTGTGTCTCCCTCTCTCTCTGCCCCTCCCCCGTTCATGCTCTGTCTCTCTGTGTCCCAAAAATAAATAAACGTTGAAAAAAAATTTAAAAATGAGTTCAGATTTTTTTTTTATCATAGTAACTTTAATGGTGAAATCTGAAAAACCCTGTATTTGTAGGAACAGGGCACATGATTGCCAATATCAAACTGACTTCACTTTCGGTTGTAATGATTTGCAGCTGACAGATTAATGCTATTAATGCAGGAAGGAAAATCAGATTATAAATTCTGCGCCTTTACTCTGATTGAGCATGTATCCCAGTTTCCTATCCTAGGGGCCGCAGAAGACTTTTCCCACCTTCAGTTAGAAAATTGTTACTACTCCACAAAATAACGTTTTTAAATGTGCACGTCCTCTCTGTGACTGCTTGTCATACTTGGAAATGTTGAAGGCCCCATAAGCCTCAGTGACTGAGACTGTTATTCTTAACACAGAGTTAGAATGTTGTAAACATGAAATTTTATACAATAATGGGGTTAAAATTGGAACCAAGTGATGGTGGAGGCTTACAGATTGGCTAGATTAATATGTTACTTAAGCAGCATGCAGAAGAACCAATTTTAAGAATTATGTAAGTAGGAAGAAAGGAAAATATATGTGAAATAAACATAAACTGCCATAAAAGAGAGCTTACAAAGCAAAAGCATGACATCAAAGTAGAGTCTGATTGGACTGGCGAGTTTACAATCTGCCTCAGTATTAAATAACAGTCACAGCTTGTGACCCAGTCCAACTCAGTGGCAAACTTTAGCCTGACCTTTCAAGATGCTGGCTTGTTGTGATTTATTCTTCAATCATAGACTTGTGGGTGTAGAAGGACTTCACAGGAGAATCGAGTTTATGTCTCTGTCTCCCTGGAAAACTGCATCAGATCAGGGCCCAAGAACAGAGAGCATTGAGCCTCTTCTACTTCTTTTAGGAATCAGATCCTGTTTCGCCCAAACCCTTCCATTCTAGAGAATGAAGGTCATTTTCAATAAAACTCCAACTTGCTTTGATCCAAATTTGTAGCCTTTGTGTGTCTGTTTTGAGTCGTTGGTTGAAGTCAAGAACAGTTGATTATGGTGCTTCTTGTGGTGCTTTCTCATAGACGTAAAATGCAGCGGTTTTCAGAGTTTTTATTTCTAACACAGCATTACAGATACATTAACTAGTTTCCTCTGCTGGCTGTAGGAAATGACCACTAACACACTAGCTTAAAACACAAATTTGTTATAGTCTCTACATGAGAAGCCTGACTTGGGTGTCACTATACAAAATCTTGGGACAAGACTGTAATCTGCCCTGGAGCCTCCAACAGTGAAATCCATTGCCTTCCCTTTTTCAGCTTCTAGAGATCATTCTCATTCCTTGGCTTATGGTCTCTGTCTTCTATCTTCAAAGTCATCAGGGTCCAGTCTTTCTCACATTGTTGCACTCTGGCACTGTCTCCTGGACCCCTTCTCTACATTTAAGGCCCTTTGTGAATGCCTTTGGGTCATCTGGAAAATCCGGGATGATCTTGCCTATTTTAAGGTCGCTGGATTAGCAACCTCAAATCCACGAACAACCTTCATTCCCCTTTGCCATGCAACTTAATATTTCCATGGTTCCTAAGGTTTAGGATGTGGACTCGTTTGAAAGGAACATTATTCTGCTTACTACAACAAATGACTTTAAAAAAATATTTTTTTTTCCATTTTGTTGATTTGCAACCTCCTTGGGGGTTTCTCTGGTATAATCTGATACTGGCTCCCATACACAAAGGGTAGGGAGGGATTGAAGAAAGAGATTACCACGGATCAGTAGCTGGCAAGTTTAATGAGCAAGGGAACTTACATACAAGGCTTGTCTTGGGTGGTCTCAGATGAGTAGATCTCTGCACCCATCCTCCAAATCTTAAAAGTTTATAGACAGGCCTTAACTGGACAACATATACCATCCAGATGGTCTCAATACCACCTCACCATCTCAAGGCTACGTCCTTGTGGCAGCCTCTGAGAGTAAGTGAAATACATGTTCCAAGGTCAGGGGAGAAAGTAAGGAGCCTCTAATTGCCAGTGTCCAGCTCATGGGTGGTCACATCCTCTCAATGACCTCCCCCGAAACTCTGTTTTTATCCTTGAAGTTCTAGAGATAAACACACACACACACATACACACACACACACACACCCATAATTGTAAGGAAAAAATAGATAAAATAAGGTCCTAAATATTCCCCATGCTTTTATTTAGTAAATTTCAGAATGTCAGTATCCTCACTTAACAAGAGTTGATGAAGGGACATAAGACCAAGACAAGAAGGTAGTGAGAATACATATATGATGTTCTACAGGGATATTAAATTATGTCACCACCACAGAATTTTCCAACACATAAGTTTTCACAAGATATTATGAGGACCATCCAAATTTTTTCTTCTTCAGGTGAAATATCCCAAAGCAACAAGCACGTTTAGTGTTCAAAATTTGTCTCTTACGGCTTTTGTAACTTTCCAAATGTCCCTATAGTTCTCAATAAGTATAAATGCTCCCAAATGAAGAAAAACCACAACAACTCTTGTCTGAAAAATACATCATTCTCAGGACAGAAAAAATAGTTTCCAAAATTTGTTATTTTCAATGCACTAAAAAAGTAACATTAATTAAAAAAAATTGAATTTCATTAAAGCACCCAGGGATAGCTGGCATGGGGTGGGTTTCCCTTGGCTGTATTTGTCACTTCCTGCCTTCCAGAAATAAGATAACCAAACATTACCCTCCGGGTTTCTCTTTATATCTCTCTGCCAACTATAATACCCTGTAAATCAGAGATGCTGGCTGCTATAGAATATTGACTTAGTAAAGTGTAATGCTCACAAAAGTTCTGTTTATATGGGTAAGAGATGCTTTTCTAAGAGAAAGACAGTTGCCAACACAATATTTGACATATTACCTCCATGGAACCATCCTTTTAATTCTAAATTATGGCATGAAGGTGAGTTTCCTATATTTGACTAACTTGGTCATGTTGGTAGCCTTTAGTATTTAGTTTTGTTTCAGCTTCTAATAAGCTCTGGTGAATCAAATCTGAAACCATATCACACCATGAACACTTTTACGTTAGGCTCTACATGGAAATAGCATGAAGCAAAACATGTGTAAAGCTGTATTTGCTACAACTTGTACCCCTAATGCATCCAGGTAACTCTGTTAAGTAACTATTCTCCAACTAGGAATTTGTTGCTCCGTGATGCTTCAAACTGTGGTTCTACCATTAGAGTACGAGTCTTCCGCCATGATTGTCAGAGGAGAGGGATAGAGTGCTGGGGAAGTCATACCAGCAATTAAATGCTTTAGTCTCGAAGTGATCCAGGTAACTTCTGCTCACCACTCTCTGACCAGAACCAGTTGCATAGTGATGCATAGTGCAAAGGCAAGAAATGCTAATCCTTCCAGAGACCTGAAAAGAAAGACAAAATACACATGTGTGAGCACTGGACATCTCTACCTCAGCTGTCAGAGGACAAATAAAAATAATTTATCTGTGTTTTAGTTTCTTTAAATTTTATCTTTTTTCACCTATAATAGAATTGCTGTATTGAAGACAAATTTTCAGTAGGCCCATTGAATATAATATTTTTTTCCTGAAAAAGGCGTGAACTGCCCTTATGCCTTGCAGAAGTGTAGCTCAATGTCATTTATAACCAATAAAAAAAGTCTTTTGATTTACTGAGACAAAAATTGTCTATTCATCTCCCATTTAATCTGTTAGTCAAAATAACAGCTGGCAGTGATAAGGATATATATATATATATATATATATATATATATAATGATTCCTCCAAATTCATGACTCTAGTAGCCAGTATAGGCAAACAAGCATAACCTTTTGCTGAATACGATCTTTGATAAAAGCTCTAAATGATTTGAACTTCCCAGAGAAGGTTCATGTTAAAATCAAAACCTGTGTATGTGTCACAAAAATAATTTGTAGCAAAACATTTGGTATGAAACATCTCTTAAATTTATGTTTAAAATCGCACATATAAAGAAGAAAAAAAATGCTGGATGGAGGAACTCAAAACCATCGTTATTTTATAATGCAAGTACATTTTTTCTACTATTAAACTTAAATACCTCATACAAGAAGCTTAGTGAAATTAATTTATTTGGTTTTGCTTTCAGAGATTGCGATGCATTGCTTATCGACCACTGCTCTAAACTGCCACCCACAGAGGGCACGTCACACACGCTGTATTGCTCAAGTGCACGGGTCATTTACAACCTGAGTTCTGAGTTTAAAATATTCTAGGCAATTTATTCTTCTTTCTCTTGAGATGTTTTCTCCAAAAACTTAAAAAAAAATTTTTACTGTTTATTTTTGAGAGAGGGAGAGAGAGAGAGAGGCAAAGAGAGAGGGAGACACAGAATCCGAAATAAGCTCCAGGCTCTGAGCTGTCAGCACAGAGCCCGACATGGGTCTCGAATCCACAGACTGGGAAACCATCACCTGAGCCGTCGTCCGATGCTCAACCCACTGAGCCACCCAGGCACCCCAAAGGATATTGATTTAAAGCTTATTTCCTGGGTTCTAGCTTGTGGGCCCTTTTTCAGTTTATCAACTAATTGAGCTTATTCCTTCTGTCTCTGTTTTCATCTACTGTAGAGGAGTTGATGGGCACCAGGGAGCATCTTCCTAGCGAACAGAAAGGGAGACCCTGACGGAGACTGTATTGTAGTATTTCTTCAGCTTATCCCCTCCGGTGTCCCTTCCTGGCTCACCCCAGGCCCCACACCCATGTCTGTAGAGTAACAAGGTTACACTCACACTCTCTGGCTGGTGTTCGTTATTCGTCTCCTCATCTCACTGAATATTAGCTCTCCCGAGTTACATGAAAGCACTTTTTTCCTAATACCAGGTAGAGACTGGGGCTTAGAAAAACACTATGAGTTCTGCCTCCTCCCTCTGTTATACCCTCTTGTCTAGTTAAAACAACCATAGCAACTAAGGTGTACCCATTAAGGCACCACCACAGAAGCCTTGGTAGTGGTGCTACACATGTTCTGTAAACATTTTCAATCATCCACACCATAAAAAAAAAAAAAGAGGACTTATGGTAACAAAATACTTATTCGTCTCCTTAAGTGCTTGTCTGTAATTTAGTTTAATGATGCTACACTTTCTTGTGGTCTCGCTGGGCCTCAAGGGCCATTTATATTGATTTCGCCATTCAGTTTGTCTCAGTAACAAACAGCCACATAAAACACAGACTGGAAAAAAAGGAACTTTCCTGAAGTGGAAAGTCACATTTATCAGCGTAATAGAACTTTTGATTCTGGGCTGCATTTAGTAAGGCAGTCTGATTCTTGAAATATAAACCCAGAACGTGCCCATGAAAGGCCACCCTAACATTTGTGATTGCTAATTTTCCATTGTTGAAGTCACCAAAACAAATGTTCATAAAGCTTTTTGAGTTATTTTCTCCTAGCAATCCAGATTTGTCCAAAGGATTATATTATTATTTTTTTTAGTTAATAGGTAAAGGAGTAGATGAAAAGCTAAATGAACACCAAGCAAAGCAAGGAGGCTGAGAAAAGGGAATGAGATGTCTAATGGACTTCAGATTATACCTCATTGTGTCTGGTGTGAAAGTTTTGTAAAATTATTTTCATATTTTTACAGAAAACAGAGTGATGTTTTCTGGTGTTGACGCCAACTGTGATCTCTCTGAGGATTATTACATTGTTCTTAACACACACCACCCCTAGCTTAGTTAACTACACATAACTCAAATCCAGGGCAACTGGAGTCTGAAATCACAGAGAGCCTGTCACTTAATAAGGTGCTCAGACACTTCATTGCAACTTATTACCCATGACAGGTTTTTCATTACATTTTTAAGGGGTTGAAATATTAAAGCATTCATTTGGATCCAGGTATCTAGTTGGAAAATGAATCCATCTATCAATCGTGAATAATCCTCACCAGACTATTGCACTGCAGGAGAGGATGGGGTCAGAGGACAGTATTCTGTCAAAATTTATAGCACATTATGCAAATATATTATATATGGAAATGGCACGCACACATGAGGGGAAAAAAAAGTCACTTCATGCTTGTTTGCAAATGGCCAGAGAACCATTTTGGATCCTTTCATATCATTAGGACCATTAACCATGACTTTAATTAACCATGACTCTTGCCCACGTGGGAACTGCCAGAGCTCACCTTTAGTTGACCAGATCAAGGTCCTGAATGTCTCACCAACACAGCCAGCTGCTGTCACTTGCCATCGTCAAGACTCCTTCAAGGAGCATGTTGCGGATTCTGGACATCTTTCCAAAAATGAGTTCCAAAAGTTTCTTCACATTAGCAGCAAAATTGGATACACAGACAAACAAGATTGCTTACAGCAAATATAGTTCATTTTGATGCATACATTCTGTTTTTATTTTTGTTTTGTTTTGTTTTTTAATGACCAGTCCTATTGCTAGAAGTAGCCTGCTTAGGGGCGCCTGGGTGGCTCAGTCGGTTAAGCGTCCGACTTCGGCTCAGGTCATGATCTCATGGTTCGTGGGTTTGAGCCCCGCATCGGGCTCTGTGCTGACAGCTCAGAGCCTGGAGCCTGTTTCGGATTCTGTGTCTCCCTCTCTCTCTGCCCCTCCCTTACTCACACTCTGTCTCTGTCTCAAAATAAATAAACATTAAAAAAAAAAAGAAGTAGCCTGCTTAAAAAAAATTGTTAAAATCCAATAAGTAGATCTGGGTCATATTTTTACTCTAATAATGGCTGCCTGTGTAATATTGAGAATACTTAATATTTTCCCTTTTCATAGCCAAGAAATAGCACTTTAACTCTCTCTGTTTTTTTAAGGTTAATCTAAATATAGTAAGTTCACTGAAATAAATTTTTTAAAAAGTTAGTAATATTCTTCAAGTTGGACCCCAGAAGGAAATACAGTAGAGTCTCATGTAACCCGAAGTTAGGTTCTAAAGACAGAGTATAAGGCAAACGTTGAGTGTGGTCACATCACTATTGAAAATTATTCATGATTGTTCTTTGTTTCAGACAATCACAAAGTCTCTACGAGTTTGCAGTTCTTTTCTTTTCTTTTTTTTTGAACCCAGAAATAGAATACATAGGTATTTTATTAGATGAGAAGAGATTAAGCAGTTGGTTTGCAGTTCTGGATGTTGGTGTATAAAAATATATATCTTTTTTTTTTCAACGTTTATTTACTTTTTTTTTTTGGGACAGAGAGAGACAGAGCATGAACAGGGGAGGGGCAGAGAGAGAGAGGGAGACACAGAATCGGAAACAGGCTCCAGGCTCTGAGCCATCAGCCCAGAGCCCGACGCGGGGCTCGAACTCACGGACCGCGAGATCATGACCTGGTTGAAGTCGGACGCTTCACCGACTGCGCCACCCAGGCGCCCCAAAAATATATATCTTTAAACATTCATATTGCACTAATGGTGGTGACTTTGAGAACACCTTGTCCAAAACAAAGCAAAACAAAACATTTCCACTAATTTGTATTATCCCATTTTACCTGCCTACACATACAGGTAGGTTGTGCACCAGGCTAAATTTAGTGAGACGAGCTGACAGCTAACATTAAATATCTATGCATTTCTCCTGGTTTATATTGAGCTGTGAGAACAATTCTGAGGGCATTCACAACACTACCAGTGTGGACCAGCTACTCTCCTCTTGCCTTTTCTTTTCCATAAATTGGTTTCATGCTGTCTCCCTTCGAACTCAAAGCTGCATGATGGAAGGCATCATATTTTCTCTTGTTCCCTGCTGCATTTTAAGTATCTCGCATGGAGTCTGATATCTCAGAAACACTGAATAGTTGAAAAAATAAAGGTATGTCCTTTGACACTGTTATCGCTATGCCTTCAACAAGAAATATAGTGCTTTGGAGGTTGGGATAGTGGTTAGAGAAAGTCAAAGTTCAATAGTGACTTTTAAGATACTAACCATGTATTACTTAAACTATTTGCTGTCGATGAACTCAGAAATCACAGACCATTTTCAGGAGTTTAGCTCATATCTTGGGAGAAAACAAATACAGTGATACCAAACTAATATGATTAAAGTCATGGGTTCAAGTTCACAACTGACTGTAGTGGACATTGCTCAGTTCACCAGTTTTGTGGGCTGTGGCCACAGAATTATTATAGCCTGTGTTTCATAAGTTTGTATTGCTGAAGATTTCTCTGACTATGCATTTAATAACAGATAGCTTGATAAAAACGTCTATAAAAACATAAGTAAGGGGGAAAAACATTTTCTTCCCAAAGAGATATAATATTGAAGGGATGTAAAAGCAACTTGCCTTGGACATGTTAGCCTTTTCCTAAAACGTGCAACTAGACACCTGGGTAAGTCAAACACATACATACACATAAGCAAAAAGACAAAACAGAACTGAACAAAAAAACTAAACATGAAATGATCTTATACTAACGTATTGAAAGCAGAGTTAACGAATGATTTATTGCACCTGGGATCTATATTTCAGGGATAAAACCCCACAGTCTATAACAAAGTGTCCACTTTCTACAGACATGCACTTCGTTACCTGTATCAGGTAACATCTCTTACCCCAAACATCTCTTATATCACGTCAGAGGCAACTTACTTTTAAAAAGTGGAGATAAAATGTTTGATAGCACTATAACATACTTACAGAGAGTATAACAGTTTATGGGGACTGCAATGTTGCTTACAGAAATTTACCTCTATTGAATAGGGAATTCTATCAAACAGAAAATGATTCATAGAGAACTGAACTGCACAAATTTTCCCAAAATCAAAGGTAACAAAACCCAAATAAGAAAATATTTCTTAAAAATAAAATATGAGAGCATAATATAACAATTAATATAAATAGAATATGAAGATAAAATGTTAAATTCCACTTTTCTGACACTCAAAGTGCATCACTTCTTTGCCACATTTTCTATTTCACATCATCAAACATGCTGTGGAACAATGACCAAACCCTACAAGCCGCAGGTAAGTTCCTACACCTGGAAAATAAAGTAGATCACGTTGGGTAAGCAAAAACTATCACGGGTCTTAATTTTACACACACACAAAATTTTTTAATGAAATGCACAATATTACGGGCACCTGGGTGGCTTAGGAGGTTAAGCATTCAACTCATGATTTCGGCTCAGGTCATGATCTCATGGTCGTGAGAATGAACCCTTCTTTGGGTTCTGTGCTAGGTGTGGAGCCTGCTTTGGATTCTCTCTTTCTCTTTCTCTCTCTCTCTCTCTCTCTCTCTCTCTCTCTCTCTCTCCCTGCCTTGATCTCTTTCCCCCATGGTCTCTATCTCGTCTTCAATAAATAAATACATAAATGGATTAAAATTAAAAAAATATATATTAGTATTTTATTGTTAGAAATAGGTACGTTTTTAGAGCTACTGAGAAACAGAAATGCCTTTTGTTTGCTTTTGAAGCCTCTAAAAGCAGGTTTTTTTGTTTGGTCCACTGGATCTAAGAAATTTGCCTTTATAGGACTTCATCGTCAGACTGCGATGACCTTAGAAGGAAGGGACATGATCTTAGTTTGGCTGTTGTTAAATCTCTCAAAATGTTTTTTGATAAAAATAAATCCTCAGTATACATGTGTAGATTGAATGGAATTGTATTTTAAATGCGTTTTATTTACTCATATGATTAATAAGAACTTAATTCACATGACCTTGTATGTTATTATTTGTATGACTAGCACAAATATTAATAGTAACTCCAAGTTATATGGGAGACACGCTCCAGTCCTTAACAAGTTATGTAGTAATAGCGTTCATTTTTTAAATGAGGCAATCATCTTTCCCATAAGAACATTCTCAGAATGGCACTGATAACTTAGAGCTTCAGTGCTGGATTTCTTTCCCTTGTACTCGTGGCCTATAGCACCAAATGGAAAAGACACCAGATAATAATTTCCTGTGAGATTTACAAGTAACAACTTCTAGAAGAATTTTATGAATGAATTTTCTGGAGTAGGTAAATAAATATGCCAAAATCTGCACAATCAAGATGCTGAGATTTAATTTCAAGGTCATTTTGTTTCCTGACTAGTTCATGTTCACACACATAAACAACTCAACTGCTTTGACTCACTTAACTGTCAACAACTCCTTTTCCTGGAACTTCGCTTTGACCAGTTCAGCTATTTAACTGAACAAACCTCTTCAGTCAGCCCAGCTGGCCGAACCATATCTGCATGTTGCCCGAGACACAATTCTACAATTCTGTATTTAACGAGACTTCCATACATGATAATATGGCTCTTATGGAGGGGGTATACTTAAAATTTGGAAGAACTATGCATTTGGTTTTTGAAAGCATCCAAAATCATTTATTTGAATACACAATCTGTGTACAGATCGACCTTAGTAACTGTGCTTTTTTTCCCCTCAAATAAAATTATAAAGTAAAAACCTCTTTCAGAATTATATGTAGAAAAGTTGTGCCGAGTAGTGTAGGTAAACTCCACCCAGAGATTGCGGCCTCGCTTGGAATCAGAGGTGGGGTTAAGAAACTGCTGGAAGAGAAAAGGATCATTTATTTGCCTGCATAAACATATATTCATCTGGCATATTTGTGTGTAGACTGCCCTCTCCCACCCCCACCCCCCAAAGAGGAGATCAAACACAACAGATTGCACGTTGTACAAAAACCGCACACATCCAACTCCATTTTTACCAGCGGTAGGTTAAATTTACTTTGCCTTAATGTGTAACGCATTATCTGATTCATTCCAGTGACTGATCCATTCAAACAGTCTCCGTATCAGATTTATAGGAATAGAGAGGAAATTCTTAGAATGAATCAATTTAAATGCAACGTTTAAGAAAAAGCGACCTTTGTGCAAAATCCGAATTTTATGAATGTGCCTTGTTTTGTGGGAGCAGAAACACCAGTGATCAATATAACGTTAGCATAAGGAGTCACATTGAACATTAAAAGCTTTAACAGGAAGAACGCTTGAAATAATTTAGTGCTGATAAACAGCACTGCAGGCAAGTTTTTGGCAATTTGTGATAAACCACACATTTTCAAAGACTCACAGAAATCCCTCTAAATGTGCATTATACTGGAGTCGTGGTGAGTTCATGGGGGTTCTCAGAAGAGTATTTTCAGAGCCGGACATTTTGCCATGGTTAACAAGAAAGTTGTTTCAGTAAACAGTGGGAAGTCCTACACACTTCAGCAGTGTTCGGATCCTGCATGGTGGCAAACCAAGGCAGGTACCCACTGCTCGGCCAAACAACGTTCCGATTCTTGATCATGGCAAACTATCACGAGAAGCAATGCCACTTAAAAATAAAAAGTGGGAAGGTAAATTTTAGTTATAAATAAATAAATAAATAAATAGATACAGAATCTTAAATGCTAGCTGTAATTACGTTGATTGTGTTGATTAGGTTTTTGCTCACCATTCTTGTTCTGTTGTATTCATGTACTGCAGACACATTTGGAATGCATGGTGGTTTATAAGAAAAATCATTTTTTTTTTTTTGAGAGAGAGAGAGAGAGAGAGAGAGAGAGAGAGAGAGCATGACTGGGGGAGAGAGGTGAGGGGGAGGGAGAGAGAGAGAGAGAGAGGGAGAATCCCAAGCAGCTCAATCTTATGACCCTGGGACCATGACCCCATCCGAAACCAAGAGTCAGACATTCAACTGATTGGGCCACACTAGGCACAAGAGAAGGAAGAGAAGGAGGAAATGCTTCCAGCTCCACACATGCTAAAAGTACTTTTCCTCCTTCTCTTCGCACACATTTCCAGCACTGGATCCCATGAGGCTCATTCATAATGCATCGCAACCTTGGATAGATACACCTTTATGTTAGGTCAACAGGCGTGTGAGTATTGTGAACAGCGAGAGCATTCCTGTAAGGTGTTCCCAGCTAGTGTTCAAAAGTGACTGGGTACCATATAAAAATACCACCTTATGCAGAAGAGTATCCCTAACCCATCTTCCCCTTAGCTAGGTCCCCAAAATACCATGACGCAACCAAAGACAGAGAGACTTCAGAGTGGATTAGGTTAGAGTTGCATTACCGCCACATGGGCAAAATACATTACGTTCACAAAGAATATAAACATATGACCATGTGAACACATTGCTAGGGCCTTCCCTAGAGACTTAGAAAAGGTTATGCAAATGAGGGACCCCAAAACTTACTCTTTATTCGTTTCACTCTAAACCTGACCAGGAGGCAGACTTCTAAGATGGTCCCTCCAAGAATTCCTGTGGCTCCATGTACACACCTTCTCACAGTTAATTAGCCCACTAACCCAGCTACCACAGTGAAGGGATTTTACAGATGTAGTTAAAATCCTCAATCAGTAGAGCCTGAGATAGGGAAATTATCTGGATGGGCCTGACCTCATGACACGTGTTCTTTAAAAGCGGAGAGTTTTCTCCGGCAGATCATACAAGAGAAAGTCGGAGAGATACGCACTAACCGTCCTGGAAGAAAGTGACGTAGGTTGCAAACTACCAACGGAAGCCATGTGGCAAGGAACCTCAGGCAGCCTCTAGTTGCTGGGAGCTGTCTCTGGCCATCAACTAGAAGGAGAATGGGGTCTCCAACCTGCCACTTCAGTGAAATAAATTCTACTCTGCTCAACATCAGTGATCCTGAAATAAGACCATGAAGCCAGATAAGACTGAAACCTCCACTTATACCTTAATTTCATCCCAGTCAGACTCTGAATGGAGAATCCAGTCACACCGTGCCCAAATTTACAGAAACAGTGAGGTAATAAATTTGTATTATTTTGTGGTGCCAGATTTGTGGCAATTTGTCATGCAACAATAGAAAGCTATTAACATGCATTTCTTGGTAGGAGTTACATAGGAGGTAGATTATAAGTTGGAGGTGCCCCAAGTCATAGACGCAAAACTAGAGAGACAGAACACATAGCGAAATAAGACAAAGGGGGGTTTATTCACTACAAGGACATTTGGTCTATGGACCACTGACCTGATGGGCCCGAAAGGGGACGCAGAGGAAGCAGAGGACGGGAATCACCTTCTCAGAGACGTGAGAGCAGTTGAAGTGGACATCTGAGGGGTGCAAGAATAATGAACAAGTCAAAAGGAAGTGTTCTTTCTAAGGGACGTTTCATGGCGACGGGGAAGAATACTGACTGTGCTTCCAGGGTTGAGATGGGACCAGCACAGAGAGATGTGAGGAGCCATTTGAACCAGGAAAGAACTGTTCTTAGACAAGGATGCTCTAGGAGTCAGCTAACTTTAATCACATCCCTGAACTGAGAGTGTAAAAGAACTATGAGTGGGGCGCCTGGGTGGCTCAGGCGGTTAGGCAGTCAACTTGGGCTCAGGTCATGACCTTGCAGTTCGTGGGTTCGAGCCCCGCGTCACGCTCTGTGCTGCCGGCTCGGAACCTGGAGGCTGCTTCGGATTCTGTGTCTCCCTCTGTCTCTGCCCCTCCCCCGCTCCTGCTCTGTCTCTCTCTGTCTCTCAAAAATAAACAAACATTAAAAAAAAAAACGCGAGTAAAATATTAATCATGATCACATGTAACCGTAAATGTCTGAAAGAGAAGGACGTGCTGAGGGACCAGAGGTGTCATCAGGGAAACAAAGTGGCCTTGGCTTTGATGATTTCTCCAAGGTTCGAGCCCTGAAACTCTTTCATCTTGGAAGCTTAATTTGTTGATCAGATGAAGATGAAGTGTACCTTCCGGAAGGAGCAGAAGAGGGATATACCAGCAATCAAACTCTCTGGAAACACATTACACAAGAAGGCAAATTTTATAACGAGAAATATAATGCCAGGATCCCTGGGATATATCTGTTGTGCATCCAGCACCCTTCTCTTCCTCTTCTCTTCTGCTTACAAACTGTAAAGGAAAGGTGCTTTGTTAGCTTGGAAATAGCGCAAAGGAGGCCAGTTTAATAGCATCAGACCCTAATGGCTACGTAGAACCATCTTCCCATCCAGGGTACACCTGACACCCCACCTGGAGTCATACATTTGTGTCTCAAATAGCTCTCATGCTATATTTTCTGGCAAGACAGATAATGTGCTGGCATTGAGTATCCCTCCAATATGATGTACTTCCTCATAGAGGACATAGGAGCCCCCCCCCCACCCCGTAGCCTCCTTTATGCTGTATTGAGTGCTGGCCATGTCATGTCTTATATATTTTTTTATTTTTATTTTTTATTTATTTTTCAAGGGAGGGGCAGAGAAGGAGGGAGAGAGAGAATCCTGCTCTGCGCTGTCAGCACAAGGGGCTTGAACCCACGAACTATGAGATCATGACCTGAACTGAAGGCAAGAGTCAGACATTTAACCGACTGAGCCAGCCAGGGGCCCCCTGTGATGTCTTGCTGATTGGATTTGTGGAGTTGTCCCTTGAGAGCTTGCTTTTGGTCTTGTGGCCGAGTCAGAGTGAAAAGTAGCCAGGCAAGTAAGATCCATGTTTGCTTTTGCCGTAGATGTGTGGCTGAGAATGTCATACCTTGCATCAACACGGTCTACGTAAAACCTCTCCTGAGTTATCTCTTTAAGATTTAGAAAAGTTCTCTCCATGGAAGAACTGGCAGGACTCCTTGTTTCTAATAATGAGAGTTGTGCCATTTATCATGTTCTTTTTTTTAACCTGGATGCCAGGAATTTCGAAGCTCATTCTGAAACGTAACCATAGTGACAATGTTATTATTCACTAAGGTTAGCTTACTAGGCCTTCCTACTTTTCAATACTCACAATTTTGTATTTCTGTTTTCTTAGCATTGTTGTATAACAGTATAAGCCACATCAAAGCCTTTAGGTGTATAGATAAGTTCAGTATGCAAATAAGCCTAGATGGGAACATTACTCGGCAATAAAAAAGAAGAAACCTACAACAACGTGGATGAATCCGAAGGGCATTATGTTGAGTCAGAAAAATCGGTCTCAAAAGGTCACATTCTGTCTGCTTCCATTTATGGAACATTCTGGAAATGACAAAACTATGGAGAAAAACAACAGATGAGTGATTGTCAGGGATTAGGGTGGTTGAAGGAAAGTAACGATTGTAACTGCAAAGGGGTAACTTGGGCAAAATCTTTGTGGTGATGGAGTAGTTTTGTATATTGACTATAGTGGTGCCTACACCAATCTACACGTGATAAAATGACATACACTTTATGCTAACATCACTTTGTTGGTCTTAGAATTATACTGGAACTCTGTAAGATGTAAGTATTGAGCAAATCTGGGTGGAAGGTATAGGGGACTCTCTGTACTATCTTTGCAACTTCCTGTGTATCTACAATTATTTCAAAATAAAAGAAAGGTTTAAAAAAGTCTCCAACTTGTGCATTTTACATGGGGATTTTATCGTATATAAATTATACCCCAAATAATGTTGATTACAAAAAGTAAGCATCAGTGTCATAAACTAAGTAATGAATTGTTTACACTGACAAGCTTATTGGAGTGATCCCAAGTTGGGTTTCCTAAAAGGAAAAATAACAGGTTCCTGGGGCACTGGAGTGGCTCAGTCAGTTAAGCATCTGACTTCAGCTCAGGTCACGTTCTCACAGTTTGTGAGTTCGAGCCCCGCTTTGGGTGAGCCCTGCTTCTCTCTCTCTCTCTCTCTCTCTCTCTCTCTCTCTCTCTCTGCCTCTTTCTTTCTCACTCTTTCTCCACCCACCCCTGTCCCTCGTGGGATTCTCTCTCTCTCTCTCTCTCTCTCTCTCTCTCCATCTTTCCCTTGCTCGTTTGCACACCCCCCAAAAAAAGAAGAAGAAAAAAAGAGGGATGCCTGGGTGGCTCAGTCGGCTGAGCATCTGACTTCGGCTCAGGTCATGATCTCACATTCGTGGGTTTGAGCCCCACATCGGGCTTTGTGCTGACAGCACAGATCCCCTCCTTGGATCCTGTGTCTCCCTCTCTCTCTGCCCCTTCCCTGCTCATGCTCTGTCTCTCTGTGCCTCTCAAAAACTAAAATAAAATGTTTTAAAAAATTTTTAAAAAGAAGAAAAAAGGAAATAACAGACTCCCGGAAATATCGCGCAATTTGGTTGGTCAAACAACCTCACGAAAACACCTAAGAATATTTACACTCAGCCCTAGTGCTGACCGAGTAGAGCGTAAGCGGTTAGTCGGAATCAGATGGGGTTTATCACCAGAATACAGAATGACAGAAGTGCAAATAGAGCAGAAAGGAAAGCTCTCAGAGGGAAAACAAATGTTTTATCTGCTCAGCCAGCAACATCAAGGCCGAGAGCCAAGCAGAAATGCGGGGGGACGCAGGTCATGGGAGACCCACAGACCACGTGGGCATGCATGCACCTCTGAACTAAGAGAGGGGCTGTGGGAACCCGGTCCCAGTTCTCACCCCCCTTCAAATACCTACTGTTCCAAAGGCATGAGGCCATAGCACGAAGTCTGTGACTTACCCAGGTCCCAGGGTGGGGGCAGGGGATGCTGCTAATCAGGATTTCATCTACACTGGAGCCATGAAGCCAGCTGAATGAGGAGGCAATACTGATATGTCACGTTTAAGCTACCCCCAACCACCCTCTTCAGATCACTATTGGCTAATGCGTTTTTAGAGAGAGTGTCTGGAATTTTTGAGGGCCAGGACTATCCCTGCCACTTTAATGGGTCTAAATCACCAGCTTCTGAGAAGCAGGGAAATGATTCTTGCAGAAATTGCTCAGCATACGTGAAAATCTATTGGCCTGATTTGATTTCTAAAAATCAGTCTTCTGACCCCAAACCAGGTAGTGCTCAGGGCCCAGAGATTCCCAATAAAAAAATACAGACTCCAGGACTACCACCGCTGGATCTCAGGAGGTGGGGCTTAGGAATCTACATTTTAACAGGCACCACGGTGCTGTGTAAGCTTCAGCTCACTGGTAGAGTGTAGTTGAAAGCAGCAGATGGGTTCAAAAACCTTTTCACCTGTCGTGTCCTATCACCCCCTGTACAAAGCTGTAGATGTCCGGTAGAACAGGCCAGGTGGGATCGTTGCTCCCCAGCCCCTACATTGCAGCATCCAAACATCATGAAATTACGAGAAGGTACGTGGATGTCCAGAGAGCAAGGACAGAACCTGGAGCTTCCACCCACAGCATGGAGCTCAGCATTACTAGTTTTTGAAAATCTTTGAAGCGCACATGGCTCGAAAGAAATTAATAATGTAATTCTAGACGTCCGCATTTGTTTCCGTAGATACATAACACTGCACAAACAATTTGGTTGCAATTTCAAGGCAGTGGGTTCATGGTCACTTGATCAAACTACGGTGGTTTTCGTAAGAAGGGGACGGGCAGATCGCCCTTCGACGTTTTTGCAAGTGTGACAACTTAAAATTGTAAATTAGCCTGCTTGTCATGATATTTTTAGCTGATTCCTTCTACGTATAAACACATCTCTAGATATTATTCCCATTACGTTCTCCTCATGATCACAGAGGCTTCTTTTTCAACCAACACAATAGCACAGCTCTGAGACAGCTCTGAGACCAAAAAAAAAAAAAAAAAAAAAAAGTAAAGAAACAAGTGTAACATTTAGCTCTTGAGAAAAGTCTGTCGTCAGCAAAGACAGTGCCTCTAAATTACTGACACCAAATATACTTCCACAAACCCTGGGCTTCTTGGAAGTTTCACCCTCCTTCTCAAACCCCCAGCACCTTCAATGCAGTTATCTAACCTTGGGGGCGAAAGGGAAAGGGGCGGAGTTGTAAATTCAAAGCAAGCAGGGCAAGAAAGCTGGAAAATGCTGATGAATCACAGTGTATTCTGAAAGAGTGAGGTCATGCATTTTTTCCCATGAATAGTTAACTCCCTTTTTACTAAGGGCTACATCATCCATTTTATTTGGGATTATTTTGTTTGGGTGTCAGGGATATTTGCTCCTATGACCACCCTCCCCCCCCATAGAAACCAACATTTAATCTATAAACACAAGACACTGTATCCTTTGAAGCAGGTAGCCGCAGAGCTGCTCAGCTGTTGCCCTTGACCTTAAGAGAACTTTTATTTTTCTCTCCACTTCTCAGCCCAGATTCTATTTTCATGCCAACGTGACATTGCGGCCTTTCTTATGAAGGGTTTGCTAGCTGTGCTGCACCGGCCAAGCTGTAGCAAAATATTTGATACATATTTAAAATATATGATGTGGGAACTGCAAGGAATTAATTGCTTTGCCAAAATACGCTGCTCTTGATAGAGCCAGCAGTTTGATAAAAACCAGATTATGTATGAAGTGTGTATTGTCAATTACGAAACATGAATCGAAGCAAAGTAAAGTGATTTATTCCACAAAAAATAGGAGGTAGTCATCAGCTTGTATATCCTAAAAATAGGATACCTTAAAGTATCTGTTTATTTCTAGGACTTAAAATGAACCAGTTCAAAATACTTCTGATGACTGGTGTACGTGAATATACCTTTTTGCTTCTTCCATGCTTTTTACTCAATTACTTATTTTTGAGAGAGAAAGAGACAGACTGTGAGCTGGGCGGGGACAGAGAAAGAGAGGGAGACGCAGAAGCTGAAGCAAGCTCCAGGCTCTGAGCTGTCAGCACAGAGCCCAATGTGGGGCTCAAACCCACGAACTGTGAGATCATGACCTGAGCCGAACTCAGATGCCTAACCCACTGAGCCACCCGGGCTCCCCTATTCAATTAATTTTGAAGGGCCAACTGTATGCCAGACAGCAATACAAAGATTGAGAAATACTTCCATTATTATTAAATAATCTAAAGATGAACTTTTTCACTAATATTTGAGAAAATACTGTCCTCCCTGTGATATATAAACAACATCTAGAAATATGGGTTCAGATGTTTTCGTAGTCTACTGAAGTGAACAATGAAAAGATAACAATTTGAATTTTGAAAATCATTTTCAAAATAAAATAGAAATTCAGGGACGCCTGGGTGGCTCAGTAGGTTAAGCCTCCGACTCCTGGTTTCGGCTCAGGTCATGATCGCACTATTCATGAGTTCAAGACTTGCATCCGATCCTGCGCTCACAGCACAGCGAAGCCTGCCTCAGAGCCTCTCTTGCCCTCTCTCTGCCTCTCCCCTTTCCTCAAAAATCATTAAAGGTTACACATTTTTTTAATAAAAAAAATAAAACAAAAGAGGAATTCATATACTTTTCTGTCGTGAAAGCCATTTTTTCAATGTTAAACTAAAAACATCAAGACATAATTTTAATGACTTCTAAGTAATACTGTTCTGATGTTCTCCATACTCTTATCCAGATTCCCCACACCAGCCTTTTCCATTCTCGTCTAAGCTGTAGAAGCTTGACTGTTATGAATCTCATCGGTGAGCTACCTTGCTCTCTGGCTTCCTGTAGGTTGGGCCGATGGGAAGCACTGACAGTAGACTGAGTTGGAAGAGGAGAATGTGGCCAGGGTATCTATTTTACCATGACTCCCCTTGCCAAGTGGCCACAGGTTGGCTGCATCACTCTGCCAAAGGCCATAGTGTCCCCAGGCAGTCCTGTCCATACACATTCCCCATGTTCTCCTAACCCATTTCTCTACTCAGGGGAAGAGGTGATAACAACTCCTCAGAGCTCTTTGCCCCTGTGTGATGACCCATCCTTTGTTTGTTTCTTTAAATCCTGTCCACACCACTTGAAAAAAAAAAGGGGGAATATCTTTATTAAAAACTCGTCAATTACATCGTTTGAAAGAACCATCTGTTTTTGTCAACATCCTAACATGGCACCTGCATGGACTATTAGAATTAAATTCAAGCAGGCTCCCTACAGAGTTCTAAAAATACATCATAAACTTTGCATCAGCTCAACTTACGTTTTCTGTATTCTCAACAAGCCACCTATATTTCTCAAACCTTAGCCGCATTTATAAGTGAAACGGTTAATGTGCTAAGGAAAACGTATTTGTCATTGTTAACATCCTTATAAGGGTCTTAAAAACAGATTGTTTTGCTGTAATTAAAGAAAAAGTTGGGGCTCCTGGGTGGTTCAGTCCGTTGAGCATCCGACTTTGACACAGGTCATGATCTCGCGGTTCATGAGTTCGAGCCCCGCATCGGGCTCTGTGCTGACAGCTCGGAGCCTGGAGCCTTCTTCGGATTCAGTGTCTCCCTCTCTTTCTGCCCCTCCCCCACTCCTGCTCTGTCTCTCTCTTTCTCTCAAAAATAAATAAATGTTAGAAAAAATATTTTTAAATGCTGAATGGCTGTGGATCAGAGTTATACGAGCACTGGTGTCCAACTCTTTCCAAAATACATGATTTAATTAGACCTGCTAGCTTTTAGGTCCATTCAAGCATCTGCTTCAGGTGGTGGGCAAAGAATGTTGGCTGCATTGCTCCAATCCAAGCACCTAGCAAGGGTTGGCTCCTGGTAGATTTTCAGTAAATTTTTACGTGTTGAATTCATGGCAATTCAATTGCCGTGAATTCAATTTTACGTGTTGAAATCAAAGCTTACTTCCTTTTCTGATATTACTGAAAAGACAAATCTAAAAGTTTAAAGTCTGGTAACTACTTCAAATACTTTAAGGTTTCTTTTAAAATTAAATTATACCTGGAAGATATAAATAAATAAATAAATAAATAAATAAATAAAATATAAACATATTATATATAATAGAAACATATTATATATAAACATTATATTATATGTAAACATTATATTGTATATATTATTTATGTAAACATATATATACACACATATAAATTATTTATGTGTACATTATATATATAAACATATATACATATTATATACACATATACACATTATATACACACATATAAATTATATATGTGTACATTATATATATATATATAAACATATATACACATATAAATATTATTACATTAGTAACAGACAAAAATTTAATTGAACTGTTATGATTAGGGGATTGGATTTCACACCTCTAATTTAATTTCCAGAATAGAATAATAGAATCTCATAGCTGGAAGAGTTCTGTGAGAATTCTAGCCTAAGAGGCATCCTTTAGAATTTGAAATTTGCCACCAAGGCAATCTAAGTGAATCATCCACAACTGATATACAACTGTTTTGAAATTTAAATACTTCCCAGTTTTATAGGCAAGCGTAGGTCTCCCAGAAAATTCCAGCTGCTCCACAGACAAAGCACCAGAATATACTCTGGAAAGTAGGTACTACTGGGGTCAAAAGAAACTGAGGCTATTAGAATATGATCTTCTGCAGAGAAAGGGAGAAGGGAGCAGGGAGTTGGGTGGACATTCGCACTTCTCAGACCTGCGCAGCCCTGGTGGATTGTTGTCTGATCCCTAGCTCGATTCCCAAATTTTAAAGTTTTTTTTTTTCAACGTTTTTTATTTATTTTTGGGACAGAGAGAGACAGAGCATGAACGGGGGAGGGGCAGAGAGAGAGGGAGACACAGACTCGGAAACAGGCTCCAGGCTCCGAGCCATCAGCCCAGAGCCTGACGCGGGGCTTGTACTCACGGACCACGAGATCGTGACCTGGCTGAAGTCAGACGCTTAACCGACTGCGCCACCCAGGCGCCCCCCGATTCCCAAATTTTAAAGGCTGGTCAAATCCCAGTGAACTGCTATCAAATAAGTTGGGGTTTCTTTTTCTTTTTCGTTTTTTTTAAATTAATGTATTTATTTTGAGAGATAGCAAGATTATGGGAGGGGCCTAGAGAGAGGGAGAGAGAGAACCCCAAATGGGTTCGACCTGAGCCAAAACCAGGAGTTGGGCGCTTAACCCACTGAGCCACCCAGTTGCCCCTAAGTTGGGGTTTCAAGATAAGGTGGAGCTAAGACAGAAGATCCCAGAAATAATGTCATTCAGAGGGAAAATAAAAAGCTTACCTTTCTTGCTGCTCATTATATTTAACTTCTACTTCTTCCTCCTCATTTTTATTTATATTCTTCAGTCTCTGTCTTTTTTTACTAACTTCTCTCAGTCTTTCTCTTATCTTCTTCTTACTGGTGTCTTACATCCCACTAGTAACTCACCAGAGCTATACCAATCTTCCTCCCATGGATAGTGTTGTCTGCATCAATTCCTTTAGCTGGTAAATTAACAAGTATAATTCAACTTTTTTCAACCAACTTTTGTTGAAGGTCAAGCAATTTTCTTAGTAATAGGCTACAGTTGTTGACCTCACTGACCTCAAAATCTGGCTTATGTTGGAGGAGGTCATCAGGAGAATGTGACTGCCAGTTGACTTGAGAGGTAGACTCAGGTAACAGAAGGCTCCTCGCCATCTTCCTTGTCTTTGAAATGAATGTCCCGCCTACAGTTCCTACACTAGCAGGACAGTGTACCTGTCTCAATGACGTAGTCTGGGGAGAGAAAGGTATTGTTAGGGCCATCTGGACTGTATACAAGACTGAACCCATTAAGGCCCTTACATAAATTTTTAAGATTCGGATGGGCAGGTAAAGAAATTTACTTGTCTTACAGTTTCCCAAGGCAAGCCTCAGATGTCAATTCCCTTGTATGTGGAAACTGCCACTTACCAATCTGGAGTGGTCTGCCTGTTTCTTCAGTCTCTCCCTGCCCTCACTGTAAAGGGAACAGATTCAGATTTCATCGGGAACTCCTGAGGTTGTGAGCCAACAGCTTGAGACAAGGAAGCAAATAATTGTTCTTCAATTTTTGAGAGTGGGTTTCGATTTGATCACAACTACCTGAGTAAACCAGAATAGGCATCATGAAGTAGGCAATATTTGAGGTAAATAACAATTTATCACAATAAGTAAATATAGGAGGAGATCTTAGATTGTTTTGGAATTATTAGAGGAAGAAGAAGCTGGAAAAGGAGGATGGGACTAGCCTGGGGAGAGCCCTATAAAAGTTTACAGATGATCATGTGGTTTGTGATGATTCTTTGAAAATACTTATACATTTATTTTTTTTAGAGAGAGAGAGAGAGCACACGTGTGCAAGCGGGGGAGGGGTGGAGGGAGAGAAAGGATCTTAAGCAGGGTCCATGCTCAGAGCAGAGCCTGATGTGAGGCTCGATCCTGCGACTGTGAGGCCATGACCAGAGCCAAAATCAAGAGTCAGACGCGTACCCATCTGAGCCACCTAGGCACCCCTGAAGATACTTTCAACTATGGAAGTGAAATATTGTACATATGACTTACATGATCCAAACTGAGCTGAACTGACTAAAAAAAATGTTGATTTATCAAAATGAAACAGAAGCACAGGGAACATAGGGCACACTGGGATTATTACTATTTTTGGTTTTGTCAAAACAGTTGTGCCGGAAATCTAGAGAATCATACATTGGCTAGTTTCACTGGTGTCTGATTTGAATCCAAGTCAAAATGATTGGAAAAGTCAATGTAAACTTTTCTTTAGACCTGCAAGACCCCAAATAAAACAAGAAAAAAAAAACAAATTTAAGCCACAGAAATTTAAACCTAGTACAATGAAAGACTACGAGAGAGAGAGAGAGAGAGAGAGAGAGAGAGAGAACAAAACATTTCTTAAGTAAATAATGAAGAAAATAAACAGATTGTACTGATCTTTTATTAGTTCACTTTTTTGTAACGAACAAGTGTTGATTATCTGCTTTTGCCAGGCAGTTGCAGGGACAAAAAGACTGTCCCTCTCTCACTTTGGGGAAATCTCGATTTTGTGGTAGAAACTCAGTGTAGATAAATATACCCAAGTGATTAGCTTCGATTACTACTTTGCTAAACTCCTTGGAGGTAGTCTGAATATCATCTTAAACGGAATATTATTTCTAAAGCATTTAATGTCGTCTGTCTTTTCACATTTCCCTTACGAAATGTTATCATAGGATTTGCAAATATAGTATACATTGATCTGTGTAACATATGGTCCTGGGAAAGCTCTTTTACTAATAGGAATATTTGCAGGAGAACTATTTCTCATTACTTATGTTCAAAAATCCTAACAAATAAACTCTTTTGGCCTATTACAAAAATGTTTCTTATCCTCTCAAGAAGCAAAACTGTTACTTTTGCTTCCGGTTTAACTTGTAGACTCAATTTTCTTATGCTACAGTCATCATTAGTTTTCTATAAGTCATATCCTAAAGACATATATTAATAATTTGAATTCCATACCTCGCCTACGGAGATGTAAACGGTATGAATTATTTTTGAAGTAGGAAAAAAGCTGCTAAGATGGGCTGATGACCATTGTCTTAAATATCACTTTCTCAACATCAAGGGTTACACCTGGAAACTGTTCATCATGGCCAAAAAGGCAAGGCCTCCTTGGGATGTGGCTCATCAGAATGACTAATACAAAGTCATTTTTCTCATAAATCTGCCTATTCTCCCACCATCTGTTATTTGCATTTTTCCAGAAAGTTAAAAAAAAAAGTACTGATGGAATGTTTTGACCCAACTGCAGTTAACTTCACATGGTTTACTGTTTTACTTCCCAAGATGACATTTCAGCCAAGTGTGTAGTGGAATATTGCATCAGAATATCTTCTATCATCAGAATTCCAGGTGAGACATCTAGAGGCAAAAGGGGGAATTGCTTAAAAATTGAACCATTATTAGTATTTTGCTTCAAATCAACGTTGAGTTAAAAAGAAGAGAGAAGAAGAAGAAGAAGAAGAAGAAGAAGAAGAAGAAGAAGAAGAAGAGGAAGGAGAAGAGGGAAGGAAGGAAGGAAGGAAGGAAGGAAGGAAGGAAGGAAGGAAGGAAGGAAGGAAAAGAAACCTAACAGTCTGTGTACCTATCACTGAATATTAACCCATAAACTCCCACATGCTTTAATTTCCAACAGGCCAAGCCTATGAGGTTAACAGTTTTCTTTGATTTGCAATGATTTATAGTTTTTTTTGTTATTTTTTACTGTCAACACCAAAGAAGATGTATATTTCTGATTTCATGAAGATGCATATTTATAGAATAAATGCTGTGTATTATGTCTGGACATAAGACATTTATAACATTTGGCATAGACAAATATGAGATAATGCCCACTCAAAGCTATTCACCTAAAGAATGTTCTATTTAAGCCAAAAGATCCATATAGCACTTGTAACAACAAATAACAACATGATTCATTCTGCTATATATGAGTCACTCTGCTAGGCACTGGGTGTGCAATGGTAAAAAGGGCAGAAATAGTCCCTGCCCTCCTGGAGCTTATAGTCTAGTGTGGAGAAATCAAGATTTTAAAAATCAACAAGAGGATGGATAATTACAAACTGTAGTAAGTGTTGTAAAGGAATGAAAAATATGAACTCATGGAACCATAGATACTCATTGACAGAGTTGGCTTTGGACCTCATCTAGTGATTGAACACAGTATTTCAGAGCTAAAGAATATAATGTCTAATGGATAAAAAAATGGGCCCAAGGTCATACAGTCATGTGTGATATTTCAGATTAGACACAGAGAAAACTTAAAATGGTGAATTTCACCAAACCCCAAAAATTATGACAAATTAAAATAATTTCCCTAGCTCTTCTGGGGGGCAATACGATTAGAAAAAAGCAGTAGAATAGAAGATTCTTCTTGGTCTACAAATGCCAAACAGGAAGCGAATTTGGTGATTGTTTTTCAGATGTTGTATCAGTCAGGCTAAGTTATGTTCTGATGTCCTAAGTGCTAGTATATTACAAGGAAAACCCATTTCTTTCTCACGTTCTATGTACTTTATATGTTGCTAATGAATCTGCACCAATTCATATTCACTTCTGGGACCAGGCTCATGGAGAAGACTTCCAGCCAAAGCACCACAGGTTGTAATGGCAGAAGGAAGTCCAAATTTGTTAACCATGTGCTGGCTCTGGAAGCTTCCACTCAGAAATGTTGCATGTTGTCTCTGCTCATAGGAGAATCCAGGTTTCATTGGAGTCTTCCCACAAGAAGGAGCACCAAATGCAAATGAATAATAATTACAACCTACCACATACATGGACTATATGTTTTTTTATATAAAGACGCTAAGAGGTGCAATATTTTAGTGACAGTCCTGACCGTTCCTCTGAATTAAATCTTGATTTAACAATTGCTTCCTCCCTCAGCTTGTATCTGCTTTCTCTTGGAAATGTCTCATTTCTTTTGTCGTGGGGGACCCTCCTCTTCTACTTTCACTCCATAGCATCTGAGTCCCACGTCCATCTTTAAGGATGAAATGCCCACCCCATGTCAGATTTAAGCCAATCATTGCTTCATATCTTCCTGGCCACTATGATTAAGTCACAGTAGGGACTAATTCTATAGTTGGTCTAATTAAAGCAAAGTACCATGCTTCTGGGGGGGCCACAGGTGGATGGCCACGTGGAAGGAAAATTTATTTCCTGCTAGACTCAGAATTCAAAGGCGTGAGGCAGACCTGTTATCGCCTTGTTCATACTTAGAGCCTCTTCATGCTTGGAGCCTCAACCCTGGAGAGGAGGAGTTGACTGATCTGAGATAGGCAAGGCAGTCAAGTCCCCTGTGACAACGATTGAGCTCCTGAACAAAGCTGCTCATGAAGACAGCCCTCCTCTGGGTTTTCAAATGTAGAGATAATTTTAATTGTTACAATTAAATTGTTTTGGGGTTCTCAATACTTGCGACTTGAAATACGTAATAAATATTTTGAGCAACTTACTCCGTCTGAATTTATGATTCCTCCTCTGTTTAAAAAAATAACTTAAAAAAATAAAGGAGGGGCGCCCGGGTGCCTCAGTCGGTTAAGTGTCCGACTTCCGCTCGGGTCATGATCTCGTGGTCCGGGAGTTCGAACCCCACGTCAGGCTCTGTGCTGACAGCTCAGAGCCTGGAGCCTGCTTTGGATTCTGTGTCTCGCTCTCTCTCTGACCCTCCCCCGTTCATGCTCTGTCTCTCTCTGTCTCAAAAACAAATAACAAAAACATTAAAAAATTCTTAAAAAAAGGAGGTAGTTGGATTAGATGGTATCCAGATTTGCATTCTCTGATTCCATAATCTAAGCTACTGGGTGCCATGGTTAAGACCCTAGCACAAGAACAATAATGTTCGTATCTAATTGAGATTACACACTTGGCACTTCTCTTAGTGTTTTAACCAGAACAGCTCTCTTTCTGGGGCAGCTAGGTGGCTGTCACTTAAGCATCAGACTCTTGGTGTCAGCTCATGTCATGATCTCGTGGTTTGTGGGTTCAAGCGTCTGGCTCTGTGCTGACGGTGCAGAGCCTAGTTGGGATTCTCTCTCCGCTCTCTGCTTCTGTCCCATTCACACGTGCACACGAGCTCCCTCTCCCTCTCCCTCTCTCTCTCAAAATACACTTTAAAAAAAAAAAAGAAAAAAAAACTGCTCTCTTTTCATGTCATTGCAGCTTTATCCTATGACATAGACACTCTACAGATGCCCCTTTAGGACTCACAAAATAAGTTTGTCAGTATAGTTTTAACTGTCTTTGAAGCATGATTTTAAAAGGTCCCAGGATCCAGACCCTTCAGAGTTTGTCTCTTCCCCTAGTGGGAACCATGTGGCTCTCTGTCCTCTATCAACAATTTCTGTTGTGCTTGGATTATTCTCTAGTTTCCCACTGCTTGGTTTCTTTTTTTTTTTATTTTTTTTTTATTTTTTAATTTTTTTTCGACATTTATTTATTTTTGAGACAGAGAGAGACAGAGCATGAACGGGGGAGGGGCAGAGAGAGAGGGAGACACAGAATCGGAAACAGGCTCCAGGCTCTGAGCCATCAGCCCAGAGCCCGACGCGGGGCTCGAACTCACGGACCGTGAGATCGTGACCTGGCTGAAGTCGGACGCTTAACCGACTGCGCCACCCAGGCACCCCCACTTCTTGGTTTCAATCAACAAATGCTCAGAACTCTTTCTCATATTCTCAACATTGATTTTGCTTTAAGTATCCAAGGGGTCATCTACTTGAGTCTTTCATTTTCCATCAAATTCATTTTTTTTTTCAACTGTTTGGCCTAATTCTGGAAAACTTCAGAACATGTGGTAAAAATAAAGAATTAACTTACCAATTTTCATTCCAAATTGGAAATCAAAATCAATCCAGATGGGTCCCACAGGTCATGATTGAACCTTGAGAGTTGCTTGATTCTTTGTGAAGTCATGTCAAGACCCTCCAAATCCTTGAAAACAGGATCATGAACAAAGAAACAAAGGTTCCTAGTGCCTCCATCATTCAGAGTATCAAATAGATTCCTGTGTTATCAGAGGTTGGCCCAATAAAAGCAGTTATTTTTCCTCATAGAATGTCTAAAAAATTGCCCTGTGATGTTTCTCCAAGCATATTTTATCAAGAACGTATTTTCAACTTCATAATAACCTAATTCGCAACTTGCAGAGGAAAGTTCTCAGTTTTCTAGGAGAAAAGCTAGATTTAGGGATTCTGAGATTCCACAAGGCAGAAGCGTGGTCATCTTGATTCAAAAAAAATCTAAGTCATAATGACACATTTATGGGTCCATAAACAATGTTATAAAGTTGTAATGAAAGATTCAAATTTCAAGTAGTGGTTTTGCAACTACATGAGGGAACACTAAAGTTCTATAACAGATTATGCAGCAATCTGGTACCAATCCAATTCCACAAGCAAAACTGAGCTCTTAATACATATAAAGTACCATGCTATATATGATAGGGACACGTAAATAGATGAAGTCTGATTTTTTTTTAAGTTTATGTATTTATTTTGAGAAAGAGGGAGTGTGAGCAGGGGAGGGGCAGAGAAGAGAAGGAGAGAATCCCAAGCAGGCTCCGTGCTGACAGGCAGAACCCAATGTGGGGCTTAATCTCAAGAACCATCAGATCGTGACCTGAGCTGAAATCAAGAATCCGAGGCTTAACCGGCTGAGCCACCAGGCACCTGGAAATCTCATCTATACACTCGTGAGTTGGTGGTGTCTCAGGTAAGGCAAGCATAGGTACATATGGAAGGGCTTTAGGGTAGAATAGATCTCACATGATACAGGAAAAAAGACGAGAAACTATTTCCTGGATGAAATAAAAGTTGAAGCAGATTTTGTGGAGTTTAAAGCCATAAAATTAAAAATAATAATAGTTACGATGGTGATCAATAGAACACAAGCAGAAACAACCAAAACAATAAGAAATGTTTATTAAGGTATTACAAATTCTGCTCGCAATCCTCTAAAGATCATGTGATTTAAACCTCAGTTATATTGAGAGAAGGTAGGGTCTCCTCTGTTTAACAACAAACACTTCTGCAGCTTAGAGTGTTCAAATGATGTGTCTATAGCCGTACAGCTGGTAGTGGAGTCAGTATTCAAACCCGGATTTATCTTACTCCAGGACTTGAGCATTAAATGGTGTCCTGTATCCTCATCTTGGTCTCATGCTTCTTCTTTCTCTGTGTGTCCCACACTCCTCCTGTTCTGCGTTCTAGGATCGCTAAAGGAAGGAACCCAGCCTGGCTTACTCTGTTCAAGGCTACCACCCCAACAGTCAAAGCAGAGTTGTATTAACGCCACCAGTGCTAACAAAGTAGTAGTGCCCCAACAAGTGAATTAAGAGCCCAAGAGTGGTGAACACCCCACCCAATGGTGCTGAGGCCATTGGTTTCAAAACTCAAGTTATAAGAGAAGATTTAGGGATGGTGCACCTGGGTGGCTCAGTCAGTTAAGCGTCCGACTCTTAATTTCAGCTCAAGTCATGATCTCATGGCTTGTGGGATTGAGCCCCACCTCAGGCTCTGTGCTGCTCTCTCTGCCCCTCCCCCTCCTCTCTCAGAATTAATTAATTAATTAATTAATTAATTAATTAAAATAAAGGGAAGAATCGGAAAATAGTCACCATATTCTCTGAGGTGATACGACTCATATTAGAACATGAATTCCATGGAAACTGTGATGTCTTGAAGTTCTGCCCAGAGTTTTGATGTGTTAACAATAAAGCCCTTAAAGAATAGAGATTACACTTTGTGGCTATAATTTAGGTATTTCTTTGGAGAAATTTCATTTTAAGGAATATCCTTGCAATAATCCTGTTGCACTATGGCATTCTGATTGGAATTTTAAAAGAACACTAGATCTATTAGCTTGAGAATTTCGTCGAAATAGAATCTAGAGGCCATCATGAAGAATCACAGAGTTTGATTTTTGTTCTTTGAAGGTACTAAAGGTAAATAAATCTCCATTTCTCCTTTGATGGATGCTTCCCCGTGGGGACTCACCTTGTTTATTGATTACAGAAACTTGAATGTCTTTTGGTATTTGGTGTTATTTTTCTGTGATTCTATTTCTTTATCATTTAATTGTTTCAGCATAGAATTTGCCTGTGGGCCCTTTGAGTTGTGACAAAACAGCTGGTACATGACAAGTTGCCAGAGTTAACAGCCGCCTGTCACACTTCATTTCCAACTGTGACACCAATGATGAACACAACCCCAGTTTTAAATGGGCCCATTTTTTTTTTAGCCTCAGAAAATTGTCTTCATGCCTTTGAGCTCTTAAGAGGCAAAGAACATATCCACACTAGCCTATACCTAATTCGTCATCTCGTTAATGCTGGTCTGGCACTGCCATTTAGCAATTATCAAAAGGTCATATAAATTAAAAATACAGGTCTGAGGAGCATATAAAGAATAAAACACATTTGCAAAGAACTACACGAAAAGTAAGGCCTATTTTAAGGGTAAAAAGATGGACACTTCATCTAAGAATTCCCAGCACAATAAAAAATTGTAATAAATAGAGAATAATATGTGTGTGTTATAAAGGACAGAGTGCATAAGGAGCTACAGAGGAAGCTGCAACATTTTAATGGGAATTTATATCATCATATTCATTTTCATATTTAAATCCAAGATTATCACACCTGACATCCTAAAAGCAACCAAATACATAATATACCTAACTTATCTTTAAAGATGAAAGTTCAAAATTTCTTTTTTTTTAATATATGAAATTTATTGTCAAATTGGTTTCGAAAGTTCAAAATTTATAATATTATACTTTGATTTTCTAGGACTAAAACAACATTTAAACATATTCTGTGTGTGTGCGCGTGTGTGTGTGTGTGTTTAGTATGAAGTAAAGCTTCCACAAGAATGCAACCGGAAAATAATGTATTTCATATAAAAAATTATATGACCTTCACTACATGAAGATAAAAAGATGGGGGCACCTGGGTAGCTCAGTTGGTTGGGCATTCGACTCTTGATTTTAACTCAGGTCGTGACCTCTGAGTTGGAACCCCACATTGGGCTCTGTGCTGGCAACACAGAGCCTGCTTGGGATTCTCTGTCTCCCTTCTGCTCTGCCCCCTCCCCTGCTTGCTCTCTTTCTCTGAAAAAGATAAAAAATAAACTTTTTTTTTTTTAAAAAAGGATAAAAAGATAGATTACATTGGAGCATCAGAATAATGAAGCAAATTTAGAAATTGAGTGATCCAGAGACAGACATAGAGGTAAGGAAAATAGGTAAATCACAAGAGAACAAAAGAAAAATTGAGATGAAAACATGTGAATAAGCATATCAGTGATTTTATTTTTATTTATTTATTTTTAATTTTTTCAATGTTTATGTATTTTTTTTTGAGAGAGAGAGATTGAGAGAGAGAGAGAGAGAGAGAGAGAGAGCAAGCTGGGGAGGAGCAGAGAAGGAGGGAGACACAGAATCCAAAGTAGGCTCCAGGCTCTGAGCTGTCAGCACAGAGCGGGATATGGGGCTCGAATTCACAAACCGCGAGATCATGACCTGAGCCAAAGTGGGTCGCTTAACCGACTGAGCCACCCAGGCGCCCCAGCATATCAGTGATCTTAAAATATTGTAGCAATTTGGCTTGAACTTCATATTAAAAGTTTAGGACACACAAATTCAAACATAAAGCAAAATCCCCTAATTCTCTTTGTAAGAAATATGGCTGATCCAAAGTGGCCCCAAAATAAAAACAATGGTGAAATAAATAAGACCTAACAGGCACAGAAAGGCAATAATAAGGGAGCCACGACAGAAATTAGAGAAAATGTTCAATCACCAAAAGCGCTGGTCTTTTCTCATGAAGAAGTGCATAGCCAAGAACCTTTAAATTCTGGTAATATAAAATCGAAATGAGAGGCTGATGTGACTTGTCCTAGGTCACACAGTGCATAAGCTATGGGGCAAGAGATGAAACCATATTTCCTGTAGGTAAAACTTAGTGCTGTTTTCCATGCTAACAGTGTGTGCCCGCGTGTGCACCTAGAAGTGAGAAACATATCGTGCCCGTGAAGTCACAGATGCACCATGCTAAGGCTTCGTGTTTAGTGGGTCCAGCCACCCGTGATAATTTTCAGATGTCGGAAAGACTATCGTCACTGGTGGGCCCCAGTGCCAAGTATGAAAAGCTGGCTTTTGGGGTCTTTCACCTTTCTTTCCTGAGCCTTCCCATGACCTCTCCAAATGTCCTCCCCTCCTCTCCCTGTCACCAGGCACTCCTGCGGCTCTCATGGGGCACCTGCATCCTCCCCCTCTGCCTTTATTCCACAAAGACACTCCTAACGGTTTGCTCTGCTTCCCAACATCCAGTCCCCGAGGGACCGTTAGTACTACGTTGACAGATGGCACTGCTCTGCTTTCGGTCCTCTATAGATTGGAGACTTCTTACCCTCATGAGAAGGTGCAAAGGAAAACCTGAAAAGCTGGGATTAGAGAAGACAACAGCCCTGGTGTAGCCCAAAGACGGACCTTACCTCTCCTAGTTCAGTATAATAGAAAACAAAAACAAAACAAAACAAAACAAAACAAAACGGAAGTGCCCTTCACTTTGCTCCCCCAGATGTGCCAATGGGTCATGTTTTTGGTATCTAAAAAAGCAACCCCCACCATCCCCAAGCCCTCAACTGCTTAAGTTCATATTATTTATTTACAACTTTATATTATATATTTATTGTTTTCAATTGTCTTTCTCCCATAGAATAAACACTACATAAGTGCAGGGATTATGTCTGTTTTGTTCACTATTTCCCCAGTGCACCAGCAGAGTAGAAGCTCAATAAGTACTTGGAACCAGGAAGGAAGGAAGGAAGGAAGGAAGGGAGGAAGGGAGAAAGGAAGGAAGGGAGGGAGGAAGGGAGGAAGGGAGAAAGGGAGGAAGAGGGGAAGGGGGGAATGGAGGAAGGGAAGAAGGAGGGAAGGAGGGAGGGAGGGAGGAAAATGAAATGAAATAAAATAAAAGAATATGATAATTCTTATTTTTACATGTCTTTCTGGAATAAGAGAAAATTCCATGCTTCCATACAAAATGATCCCTATATGTATTTCCATAGTATTTTACCATGCCTTTTTAATTTTTACAGTTAAATTTGTTTTGCCTTTGAATATTTTTCTGAATACTCACCTAAAAAGAAATCAAAAGTAAATTGCTTCCGTAGTTGAGGTACATCTGCCCTTACTAGCCAATCGGCTTCTGTTTATGTAGTTCATACATAATGCCAACGAATATTCAAAAAGTAAATCAACTTGAAACATTATAATCATTGGTATTTTTCTCTCCGATGTGTAAGCAGGCACTAAGACATCCTTTTCTCACAGATTCCATTGTCCTCATATACTCCAGGTTAGCTATGTCCATGGCATATGAGTTTATATTAAAACACATTGCCTCTGTATAGAAGACCAATGAAGCATGATATTAGGTAGGTAGCCTTCAATTTAGTTTTTCGGCTATCTGTAAAAATACGGTAAATTTGAATTTTTATCTAGAGAAAAATTAAATTATTGAGACACAATTATGTGTCAGAATGTCTTCCAGATAATACTAAATATATTTAGCTAGTTCTTTTTACCAAGAGAAATTCAGATACTTTCAGAAATGATCCAATTAGCTTTCTCAAAGTCTTTTTTAAACACCCAATGTCAATAAATAACAAATAACTAATTTCTAATGGAACATTTCTTAAGGCATCTTTCACTAACGGATGCTATTTACTTTGCCTATTTAGGCTAAATAATATATCACCTATTATAATCAGATAAAGTCCTCTCAATTCATGCACCTGGTTCTTTAAGCTAACATGTAATGAAGAAAGTAAAGTGGTAGAAATCTCTGAGATGGTAATCATAGATAGATTCAGGGGAGACAGAAGACAGCCCTGAGCGCCAGGTAAAGAACGCAGGCGCCTTAATATCCGGACGTCAGCCTGTAGGACTCTGAGCACAGAACCCATGTAGGCTGTTCCTTGACTTCCGACCTATGCAAATGCAGAGATTGAAAATGGGTGCCTAAGCCACTTCATGGTAATCTGTTATGCAACAACAAATAACTAATACAGAGCACCAACCGTATTATTTACAATGCATTGTGTATATAAGGTGAACCCTATAAAATGTCTGATGCTTGACCATTTTTGACACATATGTCTTCCCAGAGGTGGTTCACGTGGTAGTTTGTGTCGGTAGAACTAGCAGGAGAATCTCTGACTTCTTCCATGCCCAACCCCAAATCCTCTCTTATTTATTTATTTATTTATTTATTTATTTATTTATTTATATATAAATGTTTTTTTTTTTAATTTATTTTCAGAGAGAGAGATTTTGTGATCAGGGTAGGGAGAGAGAGAGAGAGAGAGAGAGAGAGAGAGAGAGAGAGAGAGAGAATCCCAAGCAGGGTCCATGCTCAAAACGGAGTCAGACATGAGGCTTTATCTCATGACCATAAGATCATGACCTGACCTGAGCCGAAATCAAGAGTGGGACACTTAACTGGCTGAGCCACCCAGGTGCCCCTCAAAATCCTCTTGGAAAGAATTACCTGATCAGATCAGGACTACCTAAGGGAATCTCTCTTTGGATAAACTAAAAGTCAACTAGCTAAAGACCTTAATTAAATCTGCAAAATCTCTTCACTTTTGCTATGTTATATTGGGTACAGGCAAGTTACAGGTCCACCCTCAAGGAGAGGGAATTAAGGAGTGTGTGTCATGATTTTAAATTATTTTCACATATGAACTGGTGAATCTGTGAATAAGATGTGCCTAAGAAAATTGTCTGTAATCCATTCTCCAGAAAGTCAATTTCTCTCTATCTCTCTGTTTCTATTTCTGTCTCTTTCTTTCAGTCTAGCTACTATTTATCTTGGTTTGTAAGTTCCAAGCAGCGGATTTTTCTTTAAGCAATTTTGTTAATTGTAAATAGTTTTCACTCTTTACCTATTCACTATTCACCGTCATAAAGGCTGCATCAGTTTTATTGCTGAGATATGTTACCTTTGCCAATATACCTTCTGCTAAATACCTAGGGCTACTTACTTATGCCCAAAGAGTTTTTGCCTATTTATGTCTATGGAGCTTTTCATTTGGTTCAAATTGCTTTGGTATTCTATTTTTCTTGATTCATTTATTTATTCAAAAATATATATTTTTTAAAGTAATCTCTGTGGGGCTTGAACTTGAGTTCGGGCTCTGTGCTGCCAGTGTGGAGTGGGCTTGGAATTCTCTCTCTCTCTCTCTCTCTCTCTCTCTCTCTCTCTCTCTCTCAGACACACACACACACACACACATACATAGTAAATAACTACACTTAAAAAAAAAGAAGGGAAATGAAGGATTATTATATCAGCTTCTCAGTGAGTCTATCCATTTTGGTAGAGGGAATAATCCCCACTGGGGGTGAGAATGGACACTTGGGTGATTTCCTGAGTTAAACTGATAAACATTTTCTTTTTTTTTTTTTTTTCAACGTTTATTTCATTTTTGGGACAGAGAGAGACAGAGCATGAACGGGGGAGGGGCAGAGAGAGAGGGAGACACAGAATCAGAAACAGGCTCCAGGCTCCGAGCCATCAGCCCAGAGCCTGACGCGGGCCTCGAACTCACAGACCGCAAGATCGTGACCTGGCTGAAGTCGGACGCTTAACCGACTGCGCCACCCAGGCGCCCCAACATTTTCTAAGCTTATAACTTCTCATGATTTTACTCTTCAACTATTTAGTATTCTTTTATATGTGAACAACCATTCATTCATTTCATCAGTATTTTTTTTAAGCGTATTTATTTATTTTGAGAGAGTGAAAGAGAGTGCAAGCGGGACAGAAGAGAGAAGGGGAGGGAGAGAGAATCACAAGCAAGCTCCATCCCGCCAACTCAGAGCCCAACATGGACCTTGACCGTGAGATCATGACCCGAGCCAAAATCAGGAGTCAGATGCTCAGTTGACTGAGGCACCCAGTCGCCCCTCATCAGTATTTCAGGGATCATCTACTGAATGACATTTTAGTTGGAGTTGAGAAGGTGGTATAGGCATATAGACAAGTAGTATGTCAGATTGCAATAAGAATTATGGGAAACTACTTCCCATGATGAGGATTTCCAAAAGTGATAATGGTTGGAACATGCCCTGTAATTTAGCAGGTTCAGGAAAAACCTAGCTGGGAAGAGAACATTTAAGCAAGGACCTGAAGCAGGTGAGGGATTATATTGGTTTTACCACATGGGGACGGGGGTTCAGTTAGGGAGAAGAAAGCAATGTAAATTCCTGAGCCAAGCATCTGTCTGGAAAGTTTGAGGAGCTGGGAGGAAGACCCAGAGTGTAGCTAGACCAAGGGAGTGAAGGAAGATTTCCCGGACCTGACAGGGGCGATGGAGGTGGTGTATGTTGAGTCTGAGTACTTAATTCCTGATGAACTCTCTTGATGGAGGGCAACAGCAGTACAAATTAATCTAGATAGTTCTCTTTGTATCAGTGCCATCACTGCTTGTCTAAATTTGTTCTACACCTGTTTCTCGAGGATATGGTGATTTACTTCTGCTTTTGCAGTTTTGTTCCCAAAACATATTTAACTTGTAAGATCATTCTTTTCTTCCTCTCCTCTTCCTCCTCCTCCTTCCTCTCTCTCTCTATCTCTCTCTGAGTGTGGGTGTATGTGTTTAAGATGACAGAAAGGAGATACATTTTTACTGAGGACTTCCACAGGCAAGACACTTTACTAGTTATTTTCAAGAATTAAGATAATTAACTAGAAAACGAGACAAAAACAAGAAAAGAAGTTTTTCTTTGCAACACCGGCCGTCTGAAATACAGGAAGCTCCCTAACTGTGGAGGAGGGGGGTGAAGTGAATGGGGTTGGAGGATGTGGAACCGGGTTACCTCTGGAAGACAGAAGTGTCGTTTCGGGACTCAGCAGAGCAGCCAAGGTGCTAAGGTGGATGTGGGGAATGAAAGGGGCAAGGACACAGAGCTGTTAAGATGCCACGAAACCAGTCACCGAAACAGGCTCCACACAGCCTCCAGAGAACCTTCCCCACAGAGGGAAGCCACAGAAGTCTGCTCGGACTGTCTGTTGGCATATTGGGAACATTGCGGCCCTGCTAAGCCAAGGGCAGGGGCCGGTGACATTTCTTCCAGCCCAGCACCACATCTGGATTTGATCATTAACAGGCCATTGTCGGTCAGGCTCTGGAGCGGTGGGTACTACCTGGTCTTTGTCACTTGTAGCCTTCGCTTGGGATTTTAAAATACCACGGGGTTGGGGGGGGTGTGGATTTTTGTCTTCAGCTTGACACGTAGCATGTCGAGGCAGAGAGAGTTTATCTCTCGCCTGTCTGTTCGCTTAGGAATCTGACAGGCCAACCAAAATGGAAGGGGCCCGGCATCGCGGGGGCAGGGGACATGTTCACGGAGTGTACTTTCCTGGCTTGTTCAAGGAAAATGAAGCTGTCTGCCTTTGGTGATCCTGAGATTGCGGTGGCGACTGGGGCTTCAGACAACCAAGATCACGTGGTCACCACGATGCGGGAACCAGCAAGCCTGAGAAGAAAGCGCTACCATGCTGTGAGGAAAAGGAAAAAAAAAAAGATCCTGGCAATGAAAGTTGTTAACGTTGGAACTAGATTTGATTTGATTTGATTTGTAAATGTTGAATTTTTGAGGGCGGGGGGAGGGGCAGAGAGAGAGAGAGAGAGAGAGAGGATCCGAAGCAGGCTCTGTACTGACAGCAGAGAGCCCAAGGTGAGGCTCGAACTCACAGACCAAACCAGGAGATCATTGACTGAGCCGAAGTCAGAGGCTTAACTGATTGAGCCACCCAGGCGCCCTTGGAACCAGATTTTAGAGGACATGGTATAATACGTGTCAGTGGAGGTCTTTATAAACAAAACAGGGTTTACTATGCCCGGGAGACGAGAGGCGTGATTCTGCAGAACATAAACTATAAATAAGTTGGCTATGGTAGGTTTTTCCCATGGCCAATTTATATTTAATTACCGATTCATAACAACGCAAATTAATGTATACGAGGAGTCCCTTTGGCTCACTGCATTCATGGTGCGTATGGCTCCCACGCGTTTCCAATGTACATGTCCTCAGCATGGACTCACACCCTAACCCATTTTTTGCAAAACCCCACTACACCCTTCCAGTCTATACTAGTGTTCCTAGTTACTTATGAGCCGTTCTTTATGTTTGTATATTCGTATGGGAGTGTTGGTAGCATCAGCTGTTTGCTTTAGACTTCACGATATTGTGGCAGCTTCTGTCCTTCCTCCTTTGTATTTCAAGTCCCAGATTCCAGGTGACCTCCCTGGGGTAATTCCCAATTCCACAAAGTCTGTAGGGTTTCATAATCCTTCACTGCATCACTTATATTCATCGTGTATTTGCAGATATCTGTGCACCACTCCTGACAGTGAATCGCACGAAGGCAAAGATTATTTTACTCATCTCCCAACGACTATGATAGTCACAATGCATAAACAAAAGCATGTAACGTCATGAGTATTTCGAAATTAGGTACTTAATTATATATGTGCATTCGATACGCTTACTGCAAAATCCTTTCGGACCTACCCCTGGATGACCTACGTCAATTGGCTGCTGAGTCACGGATCCCACCATGGAAGTGTCTCCCGACTTTTATTTCTCTGATCTCAATGTCTAGGCCAAGATTACCGTCATTTAACCTACATTTTTGAAATAGCCTCCTAACTCCTTTCCATGCCTTCAGATGGTCAGCTTTCCAGCATATCTTTCGCAAGGTAACCACAGCTATTTTTAATGATCTAGATATATCACTCTGTTGCTCAAAAACAACACCGGTGAACAATAACGGCAGCGGGTGACAACTTTGACGTGTCCTCCGCAGATATTCAACCAAAAATGAAGAACATGAGTGGCCGGGGACACCATGAAAACCAGCCGTGTGGACAATCAGCGAGAATAAGGATGGGCCTCCTGACGACCAGACTGCACCATTCCCATCAGAGCACCAACAACACTCGATCCAGAACACTGATGAGACCATGCCAGCACCACAGGCATGACTAAACCTTCCCCTCCACTGATCAACAGGAATGGCTACAGCTTCTTTTCCATCATAACTCTGACCCCGCTTCAAGCCTCCCAGCTCAGGGATACGCTTATTAAGGTACCAAGTCACAAACTGGCCCCTGCTACTTAGAGCGCCCAGTGCAGGGCTGACTCCAGCTACCCTAATTCCTCCTTAAACTCACCAGACACAAGTCCACGTCCCGTAAATGTCCACCCTTAACCCCCATCATAGTCACCCCCAAGTTTCCTCTCTGAAGTGCTCCGCACTTCTGCAGCACAATTAATAAATCCCACCTTGTTTGGATCTAGGAATGCTCCCGGTGGACATCGTTCATTGAACCATAATGGGATGCACTAAGAACCTTTCAGTGACAGGTTATAATCCAAGTACACTTTTCTTTCCCGCAATGAAGATCACCGTCAATAATGAGAGACAGATAATATTGATGAGAGAATGTTACTCATGGCTTTTATTTGGAGGAAAAAGAGTGGTAGATCAGTAGATTTACAGAAATAGTAAGCAAGGTATTTACACCACTTCTTCCTCTATCTAAAAATCAGCTGCCGGGGCCCCAGGGTGGCTCAGCCGGTCGGGCATCTGGCTTAGCTCTTGATTTCAGCTCAGGTCATGTTCTCACAGTTCATGAGATTGAGCCCCGCTTTGGGCTCTGCATTAACAGTGCGGTATCTGCTTGGGATTTTCTCTCTCCCTCTCTCTCTGCCTCTCCCCTGCTCACACAGGCTCTCTCTTGCGTGCTCTCTCTCTCTCATGCTAATAAATAAACTTCCAAAAATAAAATATATATATAAAAAATACAAAAATAAAAGTCAGCTTCCTATCCTCTAGTCTTAGGTCCCAGGACATCCTCACACTAAAAATATTTCCTCCCCTAAACACGTCATGTACTTTCTTGGTTATATGATCCTGCTATGTCCATTCTCTAGTTTACCAATTACATTAGCAACTCTCTACGTGGTAAATCTCTGTGTGTTTCAAGTGTAGCCCAGCTCTCATTTCTTCTGGGAAATGGTCTCCAGTTCCAACATTTTGAATTAATCACCTTCTCTTCTAGGCTCCCATAATGCTTGAACTTGGATTAAACCTGATTGCGTACATATTTATCTCCCTCTCTGGCTTACGAGCCCTTTGAATTTTATGAGTCTACGTTTTGTTTTGTTTTGTTTTGTTTTTTTCTTCATGCCCAACACAGTTCCTTGAAAACAGGGCAGCTCAATACATAGACAATTGATTAGTTTTAGATGCATCGACTCATGTGAACAAAGTCTCAAGAAACTTGTTAATAATCCTGGATCCCAAATTAACATTTTAACATGGCAGTCACATCTGGTTTGAAAACTAGAGGTGGTAACTTCTCATGTCATTTTTAAAGGGCACGTTGCCTGAGGAGGCCAAGTTATAGATCCAAATATTACCACTGAGCGCCAGAGATGGAATTTTCTAGAAGAATAGTTCCAAGAGGTTGTGTGGCATCCTAATTCACAGTCTTCTCTCATTCAGGACTATTGCTACAGAAACACCTGCTAGAGTCAGCAAAAACCAGAGTATCTGTTTTCCTAAGAAAATTAGTTAGAATGTTCTTACTCTTTGGTCCCCCCACCACTCTTGAAGTTTGAATACTTTCGGTTACACTACCTAAATATTCCTTTTATTTTTGCCAAAAATTGACAAATATCATCAATACCACATGGTCCAAAAAAGTTCATACCTTCTAACTCCACACTGCACTGTGACAGGTGAGTGGATTAGGTTGTACCTTCTTCTAGTTTCATTCTACTGTGCGTGACATGCTATCATCATGAAAATCAGAGTTGGTTGTCCCCACTCTCCTTAGCAACAGATAATACACATCACTGCTTAAGGAGAACTCTTCCTGCGGATGGTGAATCCCAACCATTTGCTATTTATTTTTACTGGTTTCAAACACAGGGGGATGTTTTCTTGACCTCGGCCTTCACGGCATTAAGAACACTAAAACAACCAGGCTGACCAGAGGGCAGTTACCACGTTTAGAGACTTGTCGTAGAGCTTCTGATATGAATATATCATTAAAGCTTAGAAATTGGATCACACTAGGATGCACACTGCACTTTGTTGCAGTGAATGCATCTTCAAGCTGCCAGCATAAAATAATCTTTTTCTAAAATACCAAATGAGGGTTGTTCTGGTTAATAATCACTTTACAAGTTCGGCACTCACAGCATGGGTACTGAAACAGACTTGAAGACAGCTTTCATTGTATTAATCTAACATGGTTGATAGCATCCATATTTTAAAAATCCTTTAGACTAATATTTTTATCATTAAGCAGTAAAATTTAACTGTTGTATGTTTTATTTCCAAGTTTTACCACCTGGGAAATATTACTACCTCAGGAATCAATTACCATTAAGGAAATTGATTACAGTCTGGTATCCTAACATTTACAGTGTTTTTTTTTCCTCTTTCCTTTCCTCTTAGAAATTTTTGGCTCAAGCATTTCAGTTTATGTTTCCATTAGTTATTACTACAAGTTGAAGGTAACAGTACAAGTTTGCTTAAGCCAGTGAGCTGGTTGAAAGAAGAGTGAGTTCTAGTGAAGTGTTGGTGGACAATATATGAATATATAATACAAAGATAAAAGGTGAGATTCTTGGGGTGTCTGGGTGGCTCATTTGGTTGAGCATCCAACTCTTGATTTTTGCTCAAGTCATGATCTCCCAGTTGTGAGATCGAGCCTGACCTTGGGCTCTGCATTGTCAGCACAGAGCCTGCTTAGGATTCTTTCTCTCTCTCTCTCTCTCTCTCTCTCTCTCTCTCTCTCTCTCTCTTTCTCTCTCTCTCTCTCTCCCTCTCTCTCTCCCTCACTCTCTCAAAGTAACTAAATAAATAAACTTTTAAAGAAAAGGTGAGATTCTTAATCATTGTGTCTTAAATAATATATCAGCTGCCTGTAAGATATATAAGTACTTTTTTAGCCTCCTATATTTATGATTTTTGGAAGAGAATGCTGGTTTTTTTTAATAACATTTTTTAAATAATAGTTTTAGATTTACATGAAGCTTGCAAAGATAGTCAGAGTTCCTATATACTTCACACCCAGTTTTCCCATACTTAATACATTACATTAGTGGTAGACATTGGCCATAAGTTACAAATACTGATGCATTGCTACTCACGAAAATCTATGCTTTATTCAGATTTACCTAGTATTTGTGTCTTCTTCTGTTATGTAGCATCATCCAGGGTACCACAATACATTTACTCATCATGATCATGTTTCCTCATGATTTCCTTCACTGTGTCAGTTTCCAGGACTTACCTTGTTTTTTTTTTAATTTAACTTACATTAATTTTTATTTTTTCCAACTTATATTTGATACACAATGTTACATTAGTTTCGGGTGCACAACATAGTGATTCAACTTCTCTACACATTATGCCCTGCTCCCCACAGTTACTATCTGCCATTATACCATGCTAGGCTTTTTCTTATTTTTGATAACCTTGGCAGTTTTGAAAAACACTGGTAGGATATTTTATAGAAAGTCCTGTCAATGAGATTTGTCTGTTGTTGTTCTCATGATCAGGCTGCTGTGTTTTGGGGGGATAAGACCGCAAAGGTAAAGTGCCATGCCCATCATGTCTTATCAAAGGTGTGTACTATCAACTTGACTTATCCTTGTTGAGTAAACCTTGATCTCCTGACTGAGGTACAGTTTGTCAGATCTCTCTGCAGTAAAGTTACTCTTGTGTCCCTTTCTATACTGTACTCTTTAGGGAAAAGTCACTATGTGCAGTCTGCACTTAAGGTTTAGGGAGTGAGTGCGGGAGTCTCCTTCAGGGTGTGTATCTACATAAATTATTTAAAATTCTCCTCCATTGGAGGTTTATTTTCTCCCCTTTATTTATTTTTCCCATATAAGTAATTGGCCTAGACTCATGGCTATTTATTTTTACACTGGCTATAATCCAACACTAATTTGTTCATTTCCTTGCTAAAATTGTTCCAGCTTTCCATTGCCTCCTACATCCCTTTGACATACCCCCATCCAAGTACTTTTAAGCACCTCACTTTTTGGCCCTGCAACATAATCCAGGCTCCTCTTGTAGATTCTCTGACTTAGCCCTCGAATCAGCCATTTCTCAAAATTCTTAGGTTCCTTTTGCTGAGAATGACAGTAGAGACAAAGACATGGTGGCCCAAAAACATGGGCACCAGGTAAACTCATTGCTACTGGGATAGAGTTGTTTCAAGGCCCTTTTACCTGAAAAGAGCAAGAAAATATATGCATTTATACTATTTCATGTACTTTGCAAATCTATATCTGCATATGTATGTATTTATATTAAGCTAAACATATTTATGCTGGAATCTCCACTCTAACTCATTATTACATGGTTCATTCTAGCTTTCTTTCCTTGCTTAGCTGTAGCTTCCACACCAGCATGAGAAAATTAACTCCCACCGTTCAACTTCCATTTAATTAATTGTTCACTTCTAGAATATACGTATAGTGGTTTCAAAAATGTTAACTGATACCCCCATCGGAAACAACTTCACCAAATCAAGTACAGTGCTTATATGTCTTTTCTTTAGTCTTTGTGTTATAGTCTTTATTCATTTCCAAAATTACTTAGTATATTTCCCTCTAATCTCTTGAAAGAAGTTATTTGATGCATTTGTAACATAGTCCCATATTTTTGTCACAGTGACTCCCATCCTGGAATCTCCCAATCTGCCAAGTGGTATTTTAAATATGCACATATTAAGGTTCATTATTTTTTTTTCTGTAAAGTTCTGTGGGTTTTGACAAATGCCTAGTCTCATGCGCCTGGTGGTATGTTATCACACAGAATAGTTTCACTACCTGAGAAAATCCCCTATTTCACCCGTTCAACTCTTTCTCCTTCCCAAAGCCCTGGCAACAACTGACATGTTTATGGTTTCTATAATTTTATCTTCCTCAGAATGTCACATAAATAGAACTGTACAGTACATGGTATGTATTACATACTATATTATATACAGTATATATTGTTCATCCTTTCTTTCTGATTTATTGAGATTAGCAACATGCTTTTATGATTCAACCATGTTTGCGTATGGCTTGGTATCTCATTTCTTTTTCTTGCTAAAATGTGTTCTACCGCATGGATGTATCCAAGTTTGTTTATCCGTTCACTTACTGAAAACTGTTTTGAATAAAATTGCTATAAACATTTGTGTGTAGGATTTAGTATAAGTGTAAATTACGTAGATACCTAGGATCAGAACTATGCTTCATCATGTAAGAAAGTGTCACAGTGATTTCCAAAGTGGCTGTGGCACTTGGCATTTTACCAGAAATGAAAGTTCTTGCTGTTCTATATCTTTGCCAGCAATTACTGTCAAGTTTGGGATTTAAGCCATCCCAATAGGTATGTTATGGTGTATCGTTGTTCTTTTAATGCGAATTTCCCTAACGACAAATAATATTGAGCATCTTTCACATGCTTGGCATCTGTATATCGCCTTGAGAGAAGTGTCTGTTCAGATATTTTGCCCATTTCTTAAAATGGATTGTGTGTTTTCCTATTGTTGGGTTTAAGAGGTCTTTATATATTTTAGTTATCGTTCCAAGAACATATTTTGCTAATATTGTGTCCTGTGTTGTGACTTACCTTATTCTCATAACAGCATCTTGCATGGATGTGAATTTTTTTTAAAATTTTTTTCAACGTTTTTTTTTATTTATTTTTGGGACAGAGAGAGACAGAGCATGAACGGGGGAGGGGCAGAGAGAGAGGGAGACACAGAGTCGGAAACAGGCTCCAGGCTCCGAGCCATCAGCCCAGAGCCTGACGCGGGCCTCGAACTCACGGGCCGCGAGATCGTGACCTGGCTGAAGTCGGACGCTTAACCAACTGCGCCACCCAGGCGCCCCGCATGGATGTGAATTTTTAAGTCTAACAAAGTCTAAATTACCTGTTCCTTATTTAATGAATGGGGAATTTTGGTTGTATCTAACAACTCATTACCATGATCATCTAGATTATGTCCTATTTTGTTTTCTAAAAAGTTATTTGTACATTTACATCTGTGATCTGTTTTCAGTAATTTTTGTATAATGTGCAAAAGCTGTGTCTGACTTCTTTTCTTCTCCTCCTCCTCCTCTTCCTCCTCTTCCTCCTCCTCCTCTTCTTCCTCCTTCTCTTCCTCCCCATTCTCCTCCTTCTCTTCTTCCCCCTCTTCCTCCTCCTCCTCCCACTTCTCCTTCTCTTTCCCCTTCTTCTTCTCCTCCTCCTCCTCTTCCTCCTCCTCCTCTTCTTCCTCCTTCTCTTCCTCCCTATTCTCCTCCTTCTCCTCTTCCCCCTCTTCCTCTTCCTCCTCCCACTTCTCCTTCTCTTTCCCCTTCTTCTCCTCCTCCTCCTCCTCCTCTTCCTCCTCCTTCTCCTTCTTTTATGGCATGTGAACCACCAGTAGTTCTATCACCATTTGAAAATAACTATTCTTTCTCCAGTGAATTGCCTTTGCTGCCTTTGTCAAAAATCATTTGAATATAATTGTTTGGGTCTATTTGTTGGGTTTCATTGATTTAAGTGTGTATTGTGTCAATAATATTACTCTGTCTTGATTACTGTAGTTTTATAGTATGTCTTGAAATTGAGCACTGTAAGTTCTCTAACTTTGTTCTTTCTTTTCTCCAGTATTGTGTTTGTTATTTCAGGTTCTTTACCTTTCCATATAAATTTCAGAATCAGTTTGTTTATATCCACAAAATAACTTGCAAGGGTGTTTTTTTTTTGAGACTCCACTTATTATATGGATCAAGGTGGGAAGAATTAACGTTTTAACAATATTGAGTCTACCAATCCATGAACATGGAATATTTCTCCATTTATAGAGATTATCTATGATTGCTTTCATCAGTATTTTGTAGTTTTATGCAAACATATTATATGCAAATTTTGATATATTTATACCTAATTATTTCATATATGGTATTACTCTAAATGGTATTTGTTTTTCAATTCAAATTTCATTTGTGCAATACCTGTATACAGGTAAGCAATGCACTTTTAGATACTCTCCTTTATCTTAATCACTTATTAATTCAAGGAATATTTATGTATATTCTTTAGAGTTTTTTTACATATCCATTTTTTCCCTTGGTGAATAAAAGCAATTTTATTTCTTCCTTTCAAACTGTTTATTTTCCTTTCAATTCAGTACAGACTTTTAACCCAGGGCTTCCAGTATTATACTGAATAGTGTAATAACTCAACTTGATAAAACACCTCCAAAAATACCCACAGATTATACCATACTTAATATCTAATTACTGAATGCTCTCCCCATAAAATCAGGAACAGGGGAAGTATATCTGCTCTCACCAGTGCCATCACTATTATACCAGAAGTTCTAGCCAGCAAACTAAAAGACCAAAATGACAACAGCACAGCATGCAAAACAGGCAAGTTGGAAATAAATAAATAAATAAATAAATAAATAAAGGTTCTCTCTCGGGATGCCTCGGTTGTTCAGTCAATTAGGTGTCAGACTTCAGTTCAGGTCATGATCTCACAGTTCATGGGTTTAAGCCCCATATCGGGCTTTGTGCCGACTGCTCAGAGCCTGGAACCTGCTTCAGATTCTGGGTCTCTCTCTCTCTCTGCCCCTCACCTGCTCGCACTCTCTCTCTCTCTCTCAAAAATAAATAAACATTAAAAAATTAAAAAAAAATAAAGTTCTCTCTCTCTATGCAAATAGTTTGATAGTCTATGTAGAAAACCCTAAGGGATCTATAAAAAATTTCCAGGACTAAGTCCAGAAACAGAAAGTTCACAAGAAACAATGTAAACAGAAAAATCAACTACATTTCTATATTATATATATTCTATATATATAGAAACACAAATTAAAAACCCAATACACTTTACAATAGCTCTAGAACTGAAACAGGTGTAAACCTAACAAAAACATGTAGAAATTTTTTCTGCTACAAACAACAAAATACTGATGGAAAAAATCAAATAAAATCCAAATAAATGAGAGACATTTCATTTCCTTGGTTTAGAAGACTGATCAGAGCCAATTCTCCCCAAATTGATATGCATGTTTGATGCAATCTTATCAAATCTCCACAAGAGTTTTTGGAAATATAAATGAGGTTATTCTAAAACTGTATGGAAAGGCAAAGTAACTACAAGAGCTAAAATAATTCTGTTAAAAGAAGAATAAAGTGGGAGGAAATATTCTATTCGAATTCAAGATATAATATATAGCTATAATTATCATGACTATGTGGTATTTGTGGAGGGAAGGACATATAGATCAATAGAACAGAAGGACGAATCCAGGAATAGATTCATAAAATCATGCCCATTAAATTTTTCATGATGGAGCAAAGGCAGTTCATCAGGGGACGTATAGCCTTTCCAACAAGTGGTGCTGGAGAAACTGAGCTTCTATTAACAAACAAACAAGGGGCACCTGGGTGGCTCAGTCAATCATCCAACTTGGGTTCAGGTCATGATCTTGCTGCTGTCAGGACAGAGCCTGCTTCGGACTCTCTTTCCCCCTCTCTCTCTACTCCTCCCCAGCTCATTCTCTCTCTCTCTCTCTCTCTCTCTCTCTCTCTCTCTCAAAATAAATAAATAAACTAATTTTACACATGTTTATAAAAAAGAAAGAAGAAAATGGACCTCACACCTTAAAAAGCCCAACTTCACATCTCACAGAAAATTAACTTAGAATGTATAATAGATTTAAATGGAAAATATGAAACTATAAAACTTTAAGAAGATAACATAAAAGGAAATTTTCAGGCCTCAGGGCATGATAAAATGTTCTTAGAACTGTCACCAAAAGCACAATCCATAAAAGAAAAAAATATATACCAATTAATTAGATGTTATCATAACTGTGAATGACCCTGTTATGTCAATTAAAAGACGAGCTGGAAAGAAAGCCTTTGTCAACCACATAGCTGGCAAAGGACTCAGATCTAAAATATGTAAAGAACTCCCCAAATTCAACTGTTAGGTAGAAAACAATAACAAAAGGAATCCAATTAGAAAATAGGTAATTAGCACAATAACAAATAATGATAGGAAAATATGTTTAACATCACTAATCACTAGGGAAAAGAAATATTACTACACACTTACTAAAAGAGAATATACTCTGGTGACAACACACAATTTTTCACCAGGCAAATGCTGATAACAATACAGAAAACTGGATGTATATTCATTCATTGCCGGTGAGAATGTAAAATGGCATAGTCCCTCTAGAAGATATTTTGGTATTTTTTTAAAAATGAAAATACAATTACAATAAACCCAGCAATTGCACGCCTGGATATTTATCCAAAAAAACCAAAAGCTTATGTCCACACAAAAACCTGTACTCTCTTTTGCAAAAATAACTTTTTTTGGTAATCGCCCAAACCTGAAACAGCCAAAATGTCCCTCAATAGGTGAATGGTTTAACTGTGGTGCATCCATATCATGGACTATTACTCAGCAATAAAAAAAAAATGAACTATTGATACAACAATTGGATGGATCTCATGGACATTATGCTGAATGAAAAAGACCAATCTCAAAGGTCACATGATCTCTGATTTTATATCCATAATAGTCTCAAAATTATTTTTAAAAATATGGAGATGCCAAGCAGATTAGTGGTTGTCAGGGGTTAGGAATAAAGAGACATGGGGGGATGTGTGTAACTCCTAAGGGGTAGCACAAGGAAGGTCTTTGTGGTGATGGAATAACCTCATGTATTGATTACAATGATCGGATGAATACACGCATTTGACAAAATGATTCAGAACTATGCACACCTATTATTTTTTTTCAACGTTTTTATTTTATTTTTGGGACAGAGAGAGACAGAGCATGAACGGGGGAGGGGCAGAGAGAGAGGGAGACACAGAGTCGGAAACAGGCTCCAGGCTCTGAGCCATCAGCCCAGAGCCTGACGCGGGGCTCGAACTCACGGACCGGGAGATCGTGACCTGGCTGAAGTCGGATGCTTAACCGACTGCGCCACCCAGGCGCCCCTATGCACACCTATTATATCAATGTCAATACCCTCGTTTTTCATCTTGTTCTATAATCAGTTAAGATGCAGTGTTTGATAGGGACAGAATGGGCCCGAGAGCATCTGTGATCTCCCTGTACTACCTTTGCCACTTTTGTATATAATAATTTTTAAATGAGAAGTTTAAGAAGTTGTAAAATATTTTCATATGGCTTAAACTTTATCAAAGTATGTATTCACTAATTCAACAAATATTATCAAATGCTTCATCTGCCAGTACTATTTTAAGTGATAAAAATTCACCAGAATGAAGCAGTTTCCGATTCTGTGGGGCTTCCTTTCTCGTTGGGTGGGGGGAGGGTACATAAAATAAGCAATTCAACCTGCCCGTGATGTGTCAGGTGGTGACAGCAGGGCAAGGGTTCGTGAATGATGAGGAATGGGAAGCAGTGTTTCTATCCAATGTGATAAGGGAAAGATTCTAATGGGGTGCCAGGACCTGAAATATACGAGGGCATTACTCAGGAGATGATCTGGAGAGAGAGTGTTCTAGGCAGAGAGGACAGCAAGACCCTGAGATTAGACAGGGATTGGCATGTTCAGCAAAGAGCAAGGAGTTTATATGACTGAACTATGAGCAGGACCAGGTTGGAAGGAACTGGAATCAGAATAATGAGGAGCCAGATTGTGTATAACTGGTAAGAACTTTGGGTTTTATGCTAACTTAGAAACCCCTTGAAAATATTCGAGAAACATGAAATAAAGATTAAGATTAAAGAAAATTAAGACAATTAAAGAGTATTACTATGATTTTATTTACTATATTTTAAAAGCTTGGATGGATGGCATAACCCAAGGAAAAAAACCTGCCTCCCACAAATATACCTCATTTTTTTATGATGAAAATACAGAAATTTGATTTTTCAGAGTCTTCAAAACACCAGTATTATTAAAGTTGTTTATCTCTTGTCAAATGTCAAGATATATCTGTATTTAAGATATTTGGTAGAAAGTTTCTTCACAAAGATATTACAGTGCATAAATAGTTGTAATCTCTACAGATTCATCCATTCGCACAACATCTTCCATTTATATTGCATCTATCTCCCTTTCACTAAATCCTTTTATTTATTCCTTCATTATTTATTTTATTTTGCAGAAACTGATTTTTATCTGTAAATGCAGGTAAATAAGGTAAGATTTCAGTCTTCTGCTGCCTCCCTATGTTGTATAGGTGACTGATGTATAGACTGTCACAGTGCAAGCATGTGGGAGGAGACTCTATAATAGAAATAGATGTGTGTTATGCTGGAAGGAAAAAAAGATTATACCCCTCATGAGTTCAAAGGTGGCACCTGATGGATGTTGATGGGTAAGTAGGTATCTGCCCAGTGGCCAAAGAAGAACATTCCAGAGGCACACCTAAATAACAGCCAGTAGCCAGGCAAGAAAGTGTGAAAGATGATCAGTGGTTATAGTATCGGATGCTTGATTTGCACGATGCATAGTTGTGCAAATAAGAGCTCAGAACTATAGCTCCATGTTACACTTCTTGTGGGTATTTTAATCTTAATATGTCTATATTCTTGGAACAAAAAGTCACTGAGTGTGGTTTGGGGTCAGGACACTGAAATCTCCAAATGAGGCTTCAGAGATGAACAGAAAACTGATCATTGCCTCATAAAAAGCATGCACTTCATTTCGTAAGAGATGAGGAATTGAGATAATTTTACTGGAAAATATCATGATCATATTTACTTCAGAAGTTCTGTTTTAGGAGCAGGATGGAACACTGTTTGGAGGGTATGGACTCTAAGTCCAAGAAAACCACCTTGCCAGCCATTTCAATACTTTTGTCCGGAAATGTTCATTGGTGGACCCAAAAGATTATTAAAGAAGGAAGGGTGTACATGGGGAGTGGATAAAGAACACAACTGGATAGAAATTGAGGGAAAAGGAGTTGAGGATATAGAACGGTTTAGCTATAGCAGGAGAATGAAGGGACAGAAGTGTCTAGGCAGCTGCAAGATGGAAGACACGACATTATCTTTGATGAAGAGAACAAAAGAAAACTTGAGGAGAAGGCAGTGATTGTGGGAAAAGCCCAGTGCAAACTCAGTTTGAACATCTTGGGTATGGAATACCCATCAATGAGTTAGGGACTGGAAACCTAGAAATGAAAAAAATCACCCTTATGTAACAAAATACATATTAGCAGTTTCCAACTCCACTTTTTTTTTAGTCACTGTTGATCTTTACGGTCCTGGGTTAGGTTAAGTTGTTATGGAGTTCGGTCTGTCCATAACAAAGTTGGTTTTTGTTTTGCCACGTTGGGCCTCGTGGGAGGTAGGCTCTAGAACTGCCTTTGATAATTACTTACAAGAGGAAGGAGGAGAAAGAAAAAGAAAAGGAGAAGGACAGGAAAAGGGAGAAGAGGGAGGAGAAGGATGAGGTGGAGGAAGGAGAGGGAAGCAGCATTAGCAGCTTCCATACAAAGAAATCAGATTCTTTTCTCCATGACATTTTTTGGTGCCTTCCGGATATCAGCTCACATCTCCGGAGAAGAGGAGTTTTGTCCTTTGTCTTTTGAGATGCCTTCGTGTCTTGACTAGATTTTGACATCTAGGTGCTGGGGTCCCAACCCCATGTCTTTTCTCAAGGGCAGCAGATAACTATCATGGATTGGAACGATCCTCTACACCAGTGACAGGAACGACGGCATGTGCAAAGCAAAAGTAGCACATGTTGTCACCAGCTAGCTCTATTGAGACACTATGGAAATATGAGAGAGAGCCTGTAGCATTGTTAAATTATGGATCAGTGCTTATGTCAAGCGATGTCAACTCCAGGACAGGTTCTCCAATTCCAGTTACAGCCTTTCTGAACAGAGACTCTAATTCTTGAATAAATGAACAAACTCAAGCATTTCATTTGATTTCAACATGTAGGTGAGCTCTGGTGATCTCTGATCTATATATCAGAATGAAGTATGTATATGTGCTGAAAATATAGCTCAAATATGACAGCGGTACAACTGATGACGGCAAAAAGATAATGATAATAATATCCCAAAAGGTGAAAACGTAAAGGTTATCATCAGTGGCAGCATAGGGTCTTGGTTTACAGACACGTCATTAAGTCCCCTCAGGAGAATATGGTAATATGCTAGGACTTCTCAATGCCATAGGATAAGCAATACTCTTGTCCTAGAGCAGAAACATTTTCCAAAGTCGTGTAGAAATGGTAAGAACAATGACAACAAAAAACAAACATGGATATTTTCGAGAGATGAATGCAAAAATCTGTATTAATTTAAAAATTAGAATACAAGGCCCAGAGGTTTTACGCTAACAAAAAAATCTGCTTAGATTTGGCCCCCAAGACCTGCTGAGAATGTATGTGCCTTTCCTGTCTTCCTTAGCTCAGAATATTTATATTAAGAACAAGATTGAACAAGATTGCCTTGTGAACTTTAAGAGTCTGAAAGCTCAATGAAGTTTGGAATGAATTTTGCCTCCAGAAAGAGTTTAATTCATTAGTTAGATGACAGACAGACAGCAAGTGATGGACAATAAGTCATTATATGCACTTCTCATTGGCGACTGGGTCACTGGGGCTGATAAAAAAGTCACTTTGAACAACAACCAGATGTTGTAGTAACTGGGCATACGTCAAAAAATCATGCTGTATTATCTTTAATTAAATACAAAGACCTTCCCAATCATTTCACTCACTCTTGTCTCTCTTCAACAATGGTGAGATGGATATCTTTTCCTTGGGGAAGAGAAATCCATAATTTGTTGCATTCACCAAAAGTGAAAATGTTGGAGGGCTGGGCTGCAAAGCTGGTGCCATCCTATCTTTCACATTAACATATCCAAAGAACCAGAATGTCTCTCTCTGTTGATGACCACACCAGTTCTTCCTCAGTTAGCCCCTCCACTCACCATACACACAGATTACCAGTGTCAAACGTGATGAAATTGGCAATCCGGCCAATCTCAAAATCAATCCGAATAGTGAATCAGTCACCAGTTGAGGGATTCCGTGTGTGCCCACAAAGATCTTCCTCACCTTACACATCTTGTGCTTAGCTTTCTCGGGTGTAAAATGATGAACAACAAAGTAAAACTTGGTGTCCTAGGTCAGATGGAACTTTTCTCCAGTCTTGTCAATGTTGATGGCATCCATTAAGCCGGCAGGGTAGGTAGCATCATTTCAGACCTTGCCATCAATCTTGAGGAACCACGGCACTCAGGTCTTCTTTACCTCAGCTCCTGACAAGGCACACTCGACTCTGTTCCTTGGGAGAATGATGAGGGGGAGACGTTCTCTCAGTTTGGAGGACTGGCAGATAAGCGAGGAGCAAACATGCTGTTCACTTGATCCAGCATCTGGTGCTTTAGAGCTGCTACACATTTCAGCTGCTTCTTGGGCTCACAAGCCAGGGCTGTGCTAGGCACGGAAAAGCCAAACTTGATTGGTTTTTGGTAAAAGAACAGTTTTAGCTCTCTTACACTTTATTCCCTGGGTGACCAAACTGACTTAAAATTCTATTTTTTAAGTTTACTTATTTTGAGAGAGAGAGAGAGAGAGAGAGAGAGAGAGAGAGAGAGAGAGAGAAAGAGTGAGAATGAGCCAGGGAGGGGCAGAGATAGAAGGAGAGAGAGAATCCCAAGAAGGCTCTGGGATGTCAGCGCGAAGCCCAACACAGGGCTCCCTCCATCTCACAAACTGTGAGATCATGACCCGAGCCAAAATCGAGAGTCAGAGGCTTAACCAACTGAGCCAATGAGGCACCCCTTAAAATTCATAAACAGTTTACTTTCTAATTGCTGTTGAGGCTAGCGATACAATAAAATAATACCCTGGTGGTACATATGATATTTTTTGCTACTGTTCTATCTTGAACGCAACAGAAATGGCAGCAAAATTATTCAAAAGAGAAACTTGTTGAAAATATGGCTCACAAAGTCAAAGGAATAGCTCAAAGTCAACTTGGCCTCAGAGAGGACAAGAGCTTGGATCTTACCCAGATCCAGGTAGCACAAATTAATGGATAATCTCTTAAGGACTTCAGTTTTTACAAGAATCCATTTTACTCATCTTTTCTTCATCCCTGAATTGCTTAGGTAAAGATTCAGACGCTCAGAGAAGAGACTATGGTGAGTTGGGCTATTCACAGCCTGTTGGACTCTCGGGTCCCTTTCCTGGTGGTCCGTCAAGCCTGCCTACAGTTCAGGAAAGGCACTATGTGCAGGTCTGGATATATGCTGTCTTTCATTCAGCTATACCAGGTTGTCATTTCATTGCCTTTGATTGTCAGTCAGTTTACACTTGCCAAATATAGCCATTATCCAACCAAGACTCCTTTGACTATTTAGTTTCATCACATGCTTAATTTTTATGTATCTGGCTACTGAAAACCTACAAGGATTTAACCAGCTGCCAAATAAAATGAAAGTTTACTTGGAGGCGTGCCTGGGTGGCTCAGTCATTAAGTGTCTGACTCTTGGTTTCAGCTCAGGCCATGATCTCACAGTTCATGAGTTCAAGCCCTGCGTCTGGCTCTGTGCTGGCAGTGTGGAGCCTGCTTGGGATTCGCTCTGCCTCTCTCTCTGCCCCTCCCCTATTCATGCTCACTCTCTCTCCCTTAATAAATAAGTCAAAAAATAAAAATAAATACAAGTCCCAAAGTGGTTTTTTTGAGTTTACTTGAAAAATGTTTAATCAAACTTTTTTTTTTTTTTTTTTTTTTAAGAGAGAGGGCAGGAGTGAGCCAGGGGCAGAGGGAGAGAGAGAGAGAGAGAATCACACAAGGGGCAGAGACAGAGAGAGAGGGAGAGAAAAGTGGGGCTCACCCAAGGCAGGGCTCGTGCTCACCCAGAGCAGAGATCAAGCTCATCCAATGTGGGACTCGAACTCATGAACCGTGAGATCATGACCTGAGCTGAAGTCAGATGTTTAACCGACTTCATCAAACTATTTATTGAACATCTATTACATACAAACTGGGTGTTATATGAAGGAGCACAGAGTTTTTAAATATATATATATTTTTAATTTAAATTCAAGTTAGTTAATATACAGTGTAGCATTGGTTTCAGGAGTAGAACCCAGTGATTCATCACTTACACGTAACACACAGTGCTCATCGCAGCAAGTGCCCTCCTTAATACCCGTCTCCCATTTAGCCCATCCTCCCACCTGCTTCCCTCCAGCAACCCTCAGTTTGTTCTCTGTATTTAAGAGTTATCTTAGGGGCGCCTGGGTGGTGCAGTCAGTTAAGCGTCCGACTTCAGCCAGGTCACGATCTCGCGGTCCGTGAGTTCGAGCCCCGCGTCAGGCTCTGGGCTGATGGCTCAGAGCCTGGAACCTGTTTCCGATTCTGTGTCTCCCTCTCTCTCTGCCCCTCCCCCGTTCATGCTCTGTCTCTCTCTGTCCCAAAAATAAATAAACGCTGAAAAAAAAAATTAAAAAAAAAAAAAGAGTTATCTTATGGGGCGCCTGGTTGGCTCAGTTGGTTGAACGACCAGCTTCGGCTCAGGTCATGATCTCACAGTCTGTGAGTTCGAGCCTCGAGTCAGGCTCTGTGCTGACAGCTCAGAGCCTGGAGCCTGCTTCTGATTCTGTGTCTCCCTCTCTCTCTGTTGCCCGCCCCCCACCCCGGCTTGTACCCTGTCTCTCTCTCTCTCTGTCAAAAATAAATAAACACTAAAACAAATTTTAAAAAAGAGTTATCTTATGGTTTGCCTTCCTCTCTTTTTCTTATTTTATTTTTCATTTCCTTTCCCTATGTTCATCTGTTTTGTTTCTTAAATTCCACATATGAGTGAAATCATGATATTTGTCTGTCTCTGACTGCTTTTGTTAGCATAATACACTCTAGTTCCATCCACATTGTTGTTGCAAATGGCAAGATTTCATTTTTTGATCACCAAGTAACATTTCATTGTATGCATATATATATATATATATATATATATATATATATATGCCACATCTTCTTTATCAATTCATCAGTCAATGGACATTGGAGCTCTTTCCATAATAGACTTCGTCCAGCACATAAATACAGAATATAAATGATTTATTCAGGTAATAAACTAAGCTATTCACAAATCAAGACCATGAAAAAGACATGCCTTATTGTTCGTCATATGCTAGAGCTGAAACTTAACAAAGCCTTAGTTTCCTTAGCAGAACAGTAGAATCCATACTTGTTCTGTGCTTGAGACTGACTAGCTACTCACCAAATCTGCTAGTTTCCCATTCCTCTTGGGCACAGAGCTAGTCAACATTTCCCAGCCTTCTTTAAAGTAACATGGGATCATATGGTGGAATTCTTTGTATGCTACTTCCAAACCTGGCCAATAAAATTATCCCATGTTATCTTCCAACCATTCTTTTCCTCCATGTGATTGGTGGATTTTGTTGTCCATAGTGATTATTGGAAATCATGTGTTTTGTATATGGTATTGCCTCCTTCAGTCTGAGTCCTTGAATGGCTGTGTGAAAAAGGTACCTTCCCATGCTCCAAACTATGATTAATTGGATGTTATGAGTGAGAAAAAAATGGATTTTAATAAAGAGACAAATTACGGGGTTTTATTGTTATAGCAGTTGGCTTCCTTATAATTAATACAAACGCACACTACGTAGGGTTGTTGAGGAGCTTAAATAAAATGATGCATATAAAGAGCTTACCAGAGTTCCCAACACAAACTAAGACCTGCAGTAAATGTTCATCATTATGACTAGGTGAACTAGGTTTAGCTGAATAGGAAGGAAATGAATCCTATTCAGTTATTTTCCAAAACACCATTAGAATTTGTTTGTCTAATTAAATTTGTATCTAATTTGCTTTTTAATTTTGCATTTACGGTCAGTGCTTGAGTTTATAGGTTGGTTATCTTCTCCATGTTGAAAAGTTGAAAGGTTCTTCTGCAAGTTGAAAAGTATCAAACTCAACTCAAAAGTATGCTTTCTTTTCTCAAATATATCCAAGCATTACATGTCATCTATAAAATTTACTGTTTCCAAAAGCTCTTTTAGACCTAGATTATTTTTTCTATATCTCTAATTTTAAAAACTCAGATAGAGATTAATAATGTAACCATTAAGGGACACGGATGTGAAAATTAAACATAAGTTATATTGCCTTTGGTTCTTTAAACTCATGCCATGAGTGTTGAATTAAAAAAAAAAAAAACAAAAGGATGAAACAAAAATAAACTAAATGGGTCTCAAGTCAACAACTGTAATAATTTCTTGAGAAGCTTGCTAAGAAAATCTACAAGCCAAAATTCTTTGTCAAGTAGTCATTGCAAGACTCAGGCTATTTGTTTACAATCTGAGGAAATATTTAATTGCCTTTATTTTTTGCCATCGAATTTCAGAATGTTCCAGAAAAAGGTGCCTGATCAGAATTTTGGCTTGGGGTGAATGACCCATTTTCATACATGGACAAGGAATTAGACTCCAAAGTGACACGTACTATGCCGAGGTGAACAGATCCAAATTCTTAATTCAGCTTCCACGTCTGCAAAATAGAAGTTTATTTCTTTCTAAAAATAATATAGGCCTTGATATAATTCTACTTGAGGTGTAGAAATTTGAATAACAACATGACCCAGTCTTGCTGCACTCATATGAGTTTGGCAGCTCAAAAATCTCAAAGACCTTGGAAGTGGTCTTATGACATGGCCTTTAAGTATTTAATTAAAGCAATGTGTGGCAAAACCCTATTGCAGAGATTGAAAATGAAGCTCTTCATTTTTTTAACTTTTTAAAAAAGTTTGTTTGTTTATTTATTTATTTAGTTTTGAGAGTGAGAGAGAGGGAGGGGCAGAGAGAGAAGGCAAGAGAGAACCCCAAGCAGGCTCCATGCTGTCAGCACAGAGCCCCACGCAGAGCTCGAACTCACGCACCATGAGATCATGAGCCTAAATCAAGAGTTGGATGCTTAAATGACTGAACCTCCCAGGCGCCCTGAAAATGAAGCTCTTTATGGAAATCAATTTTTGTTTTTCTTTGTTAGAAAGAATTCAGCACTACCCATTCACTAAGGTAGACATGGAATTGAAAGGTTGTACTTGCCAAACATCCTTTTTGATTTGCTATATTGTCTCTCTGCCTAAAATTAAAAGACTCATCTCAAAAATATTTAACCCTTCCTATTTATTTGTAGGAAGTTGCTGATGTTATGAATCCAGTAACGTAGATACAAGCAATAGAATCCCTAAATCCCAACATGTCTCTTAATCCAGAAAACAAAGCAAAACAAAACAAGACGCTTTTTCTTTTGTTAGGAAATTCACAATATTTTACACGGGGTAGGATTATAGCCTTCATGTACTTTATGAGGTTCACCTAGAACATGATTTTAAAGTCTCCAAGGATACTGTGTTCTCTGAAAGGTCACAGTGACATGAACAAAGCAGCCGGAATGACTAATGGAGAAATCTATTGTGCCTCCGTGCAGATTCCTCAATGCAGACTGCTGGCTTTGACATTGGAATTCAAAACAAAATCTGTTTCTGATTAGATATAATTAAAATGTTTGCTTTGTGTCAGGTACAAACTATCACCCCCAACCTCGCCCCAGCTCTGCTTTCTTCGAACTAGTAGAGGCTTAGCTTTTGTGTTTATAAAGCTTACAGTCAAAATCTAAGTCATTTGTGTGAGAATTTCCTGGATAACTAAACACATAAGCAAACAAACCGGGAAATGAGGAAGTCAAAATGATTGGAACTCTCTGTTAACCATTTGATTATGTTCATTCTAAAGAAAATGAGGTTGAAAATTTGTCTTCATTCTGAATACTAATTTGCACTGCAGTGGTGTATAAGTATCCTGGATATGCATTCATATTGCACTAAATGAATCTGTTTTCTCCACTTGCTAGGTAAGCAGGTGGTGGGATCCCCCTGATGAAGGGAACCTTGGATTTTAGGGGCACGTATGAGTTCATCAGCTCTCTTCCTACCCTGGTCTGTCAGTGCAGCCTTTCACATTGGATTTCAGATCCTTAAATCTTCACACGGTATGGAGCTCCAAAATCCGGTTTCCAAAATTTCAGCTTAAAAGTACAGAAATTTGGGGAGGCGGGTACCCGGGTGGGTCAGTCTGCTAAGCGTCCAACTTCAGCTCAGGTCATGATCTCATGGTCTGTGGGTTTGAGCCCCGCCTTGGGCTCTGCACTGACAGCTCAGAGCCTGCTTTGGATTCTCTGTCTCCCTCTCTCTCTCTCTTCCCCTCCTCTGCTTGCAATCTCTCTCTGTCTCTTAAAAATAAATAAATATTAAAAAAATTTCTTTTTACATTTATTTATTTTTGAGAGACAGAGAGAGACAGAGCACAAGTGGAGGAGGGGCAGAGAGAGAGGGAGACACAGAATCCGAGGCAGGCTCCAGGCTCTGAGCTGTCAGCACAGAGCCCCGCGCCGGGTTCAAACCCACAAGCCGTGAGATCATGACCTGAGCCCAAGTAGGAGGCTTAATCGACTGAGCCACCCAGATGCCCCATAAATAAATATTTAAAAAAATTTTTTTAAGTGTGAAACATTAGGGCGCCTGGGTGGTTCAGTCAGTTGAGTGTCCGATTCTTGGTTTCAGCTCTCCCATCATGATTTAAACGTCCTGGGATCAAGCCCCACATGGGGTCTGCTTGGAATTCTCTCACGCACCCTGTTTTTGCTCCTCCGCCCTCTTGCTCTCTTGCTCTCTCTCCTCTCTCGAAATACAAAAATAAGCATAAAAAGAAGGTATGACGATTTGTTATTTTCTGCTTGTTTTTTTTTTCATTTTATTTTTTTACATTTATTCATTTTTGAGAGACAGAGAGAGACAGTGTGAGCGGGGGAGGGGCAGAGAGTGAGGGCGACACAGAACTTGAAGCAGGCTCCAGGCTCTGAGCTGTCAGCACAGAGCCTGATGCGGGGCTCCAACCCAAGAACCACAAGATCATGACCTGAGCCAAAGTCAGATGCTTAACCGACTGAGCCACCTAGGTGCCCCCCATATACATTTTTAATGCAGCAGTTGAAACTTTAGTTTTTGCTTATCCTGCCTTCTCTTTTCCTTCCTCTCCACCGCTGTCTCCCAGTCCCCAAGAGCCCATGTTCACAGTCTAGTAGGTGGCCTTCAATCTTTCTTCTAATGCTCAGATAACCCTTTTAATCATGTATGAATATCTCTGCAATGCATTACATGTGTGATGTATCCTCACATACATTTGGGTATAGGTACAGGATTTTTGACCTTTATTTAAAAAAAATAGAATACATGATATACAAATTTTGTATTTTTCTTTTGCCACTCAACACAGCACTTTATGGAAAGGTTCCCAAGTTAACTGCAACATAATGGGATACCAAGAGCAAGGCAGTGGGATACCAAGAACACAATGGGATACCAGTCAATAGGAGAAGGATATTGACTGGTGGAGAGGAATGTACCATTAATGTTATCGGAATCACCAGCATACAAAAGTACTAGCCAGTGGGGTGACTTCGAGTTGAGCATATGGATGACAATGAACCACCTTCTTGCTTTTATCCAGGTAATTTGTCCCCACCATCTCCTCCCACACCTGTTTCGTACACCACAGTGGGCATACAGCTCTAATTCATTATCTTCAATAACTGTAACATATTCCAGGATATGTGTACATGTCTCATAATTGATCAAGTCGTTTTCTTACTGAAGAACATTCCCTTTTCTTTTCTTTCTTCTTTTTTTTGGCCATAGTTGCTTTACTACTCTAGATTCTTATGTTCCAAGGTTCTGGTACTTTTTATCTGTCAAGAAAAGTTTCAAGATAAAATTTCTTGTTCCAAACGTATATGTATTTTTAATTCTAGAGATGTTATGAGAGTATTCTTGGAAAAACTCTAACAGTTCCAAGTTTTCACCAGCAATAGATGTATTTTTTTCTTTTTTTTATTTCTTTGTTTAAATTACCGTAATGGATGTAAAAATATAATTTCATTAGGAATTACATTTCCTTGAATTTTATTGAGCTTTAACATTTTTTTTTCCCGTATGTCTGTGATATGTCTACATTTGCTTCTTTGCTTTCCCACATTTACACATTTTTCTGTTGGGTTGTTTCCTTTTAGTCAAAATTGAGGAGCTATTGAATATTATAAATTGAGGTCTGAATCAAAAATACTTTTTTTTCTAAAATCAAGTGTTTATCTTTAGAATTTATTTTGCTTTTTTTTGCTATTTATTCATGAATGCAATACATATTTATCAAGTACTTAAAAATATTTGATGTGGCAAAATCCTATTTGGAACAGATTTTTAAAAGAATGAAAGGAAGAAAAGGAGTAACCAAAAATATTTGTCTTACAGAAGAATTTTAATCGTATTAATGTATGTCCATCTTTTTTTTTTAATGCCTTGGGTTTCTAGTCCTGATTAATACAGTTTCTCCCGTAGGTAAATATAGTCTTCTAGATTTTCTGACCATATTTTTATTTGTATTGTTTAATTTTACATACAGAATTGATAAATTCAGATTAAGACTGGAGTCTGACACAGGTTGGTTCCCTGGGACACTGACTCTAAAATGAAGATTTACTGAGCACACAGTGTATCATAGCATGCTCTTGGGATTATAACCTGTGGAAGTAAGATTGGGCTGAGGGAGTAGCTGGATGGCCATGACATCTCAGTGAGGGCTCTAGTCAAGTCCGTGAAGCCTCCGAAACTGGAATAGAGTGAGGAGGTTGGTCCACCTGCCCTGGGTAGGTGCTATAACTTGGGTTAAGTAGTTTTTTTCAGCTGGGCAATTCCAAACAAGATTGACAAGACTGTCTATAAGGAACCCTCTCAGCCGCTGGGATAAGAGGAGGAATCTGGAAGCACATCTTATATTTTTACCAGATAGGCAGCCCATCTTACCTGCACCATTATGAAATAATATCACCAAATAAAATACCTCATTTATGATATATTAAATTATATTGACATATCTATTAAATTATATAGGCACCCAGTCATATCTGCAACCCTATAGAATAATTTCACCAAGTGAACTATCACATTTATAATATATTAAATTATATTGACATGTGTAACAGGTATTCTGGGACCTACTTCCATATTCTCTACTCTTTACTCATTATCTATTTGCCATATAAACAGAAAGGTAGATTTTTAGATAAAGGAAGAGGTGTCTTAAGTACATGGCTTACTATTTTTATAAATCTACTTATCTACTAACTCTTAAGGATTTGTGGATCAGGCATCTTCCTTTCACTGTAGATCTCTCCCCCCCCCCCGATTTTAAGGAAATATGAGTTGCTTTTTCTATTTCTTTGAACTTTGAAAACATTAGGATGTACAGAACTTTAAATGTAATTAGACACTATGAAGAACTAAGCCTCGGGGGAAAATAATTCTCTTTTGTGACTTGCCTCTGAGTCAATAATCTTGAAAGTTGATACCGTATAACTAAATGTGTTGATGTTTCCTGGTCTGTAACAGAGGCTGGGCAGGAATGATACACCAGAAAATGTGAATTAGAAAATATAAAGAAGTAAAATATCTTTTTTTATTATTTTTGTTTGTTTGTTTGAGAAACAGTGTGTGTGTGTGTGTGTGTGTGTGTGTGTGTGTGTGTGCATGGGCACCAGCAGGGGAGGGGCAGAAGGAGGGGGAGCCCGACATGGGGCTTGATCTCAGGAACCATGTGATCATGACCTGAGCCAAAATCAAGAGTTGGACACTTAATCGGCAGAGCTCCCCAGGCACCCCAAAGAAGTAAAATTTCTATATTGTCTAGTAAATGTAATCCTTGACACTGGTAGGGAAAAAAGTAGTCAAAATGACTGAAAATTCTGTTTTCATAAAAATGAACTTTTGTTTTACAGTCTTTGTCTTTACAAAAAAAAACTAAGTTCAGCTGTCACTGGATGCTTCTGAATATACATTTTTAGAAAAATAGCAGGCATAGTTATTCTGATCTGCTTTATGATTTTAGAAAATTATGCAATATTGAACAGACTACCCAAGTTCTTGGAGGCTTGGTTTCTTCATATTTGTAATTAAGTATAAAAAGAGGGATTTTAACCTGAGGTTAGCGAACTCAGCTTAGAGAGCTTGGAGGCAGCTTGTATTTTTCTAGGGAGAGAGGATTGATAGCTTTCAACAAATGTTCTCATACACCCGGGGCTGGAAAATGTTTCAGAAATACTCTCAGGATATTTGAAACGGTATGTGAGATTTTCCCACCACTGGGCTTGGTATATTTCAACTAGCTTTAATGGAGAAAACATATTTAATCTGTGCTATCGTCTTCTAAGGGTTAATATTTATTGGGGGTGTGCCATGTTCTAAGCATTCCACAGAACTCTCTACCTGCATTATCTCATTCAGTCTTCACAGTAGGATAATGTAGGAGTTAATACCATCCTCTTTTAATGAATGAGAAATTCAAGGGTTAGAGAATTCATATCAGTTTCCATAGCCTTAAGGTTTAGACGCTGTGGCATCAGAATCTGAGGCCAGGTCTTCCGCCAAATGAGCACTCTTAATGATCCTTGTGCCTTATGTGTTTGAGGAGGAAATGTTGCAACAACAATGTTTTCCTGAACCAGAGGGTCTGCACAAAATCACAAGTAATCATGGATTTATAAATAATTTATCGAAAAGATAAAATACTAGATTAGATTCTAACATCCTGGGAGGCCAGGGAAACCTAGTTGGCTCAACAAATACTGAGTGTCACTGATTCTGTCTTAATCCATTATTCTTCCCTCTGCAAAGTCTTTTCAAAAATTTCTCTCAATGAGGCAGAAGTCCCAATTATCCTCTGCCTATCGTAAGGAAAATCCTAGATGATAGTGATTCTGCAGGGGGCCATAAATGGGAACAGGAGATTCCTCACGGTATTAAAGCAACAGAAGAAGACATGATTATCTTGGGGAGAATAGAGATGAAATAAGAATAATCCACCTGATCCTCAGCTTGGATACTCATAGACGATGCTGTAATGGATAGCATGGGATAGTAAGTGAGTGAAAATACACGCATTATTATCAGGAGAGGCACCTGGGGTATTATAAATTGATGTAGTAAAATCCTTTCGGAAAGCAATTTGGCAACCTGTCTGAAAAGCTATAAAAACCTTTATACCTTTGACCCAGTAATATCTCTCCCGAGAGTGTATCCTAAAGAAATAATTCAAAAAAGGAACACGACTGGATGCATACGATTATTAATTACAGCATTAACTCTACTGGTAAAATAAAAAAGAGGAAACCACCTAAGTATCCAACAATAGAAAGACAGTAAATGATAAGACATTAAGTCAAAAAAAACAGCAGATAACCGTTACAACTGTAATGATGATTACCGAAGCAACAAGATAAATATATGCAATGGAGTTGGTGAAAATAAAGACTACAAAATTGCAGGTATTTAATGACGAAGACTTTTTGAAAAGAGCTTTTCACAGGGTAAAGACTAAGGGAAATGGAAGAAAATAAAAACAGTTGCACAATAGTAAGACATGGGGCAAAATCAGTGCCTTATTGACATATTGTCTTAATACTATTAGCGAACTGTATGTAGAGAAGTAAAAATCTGAACCTAAGGACGGGTGCTCCCAGGTCTTAGGTGCTCCTCCTTCCACAGTACTCACCTGAGATCTGAGACAAAGGACCAGTGCTTACCTGATTTCAACTCACTGAGGCTTTGAAACCTGTCCTCTGTAACTTTGCCATTTTAAATTACTGCAGTCTATTAGAATAAAGCTATTGAGTCTGACTTTTTCAACTCTGTAGACAGGAAGTACTTTTAGTTGTCTCTTGCTGGTTTATTAGCTCAATCCCTAACTGGGTCTCTAGTTTAGCACCTCCTGTTTTCAAAATGCACTTTGTGAGGGCACGAATACAAGCAGGTTCACATTCTTTTATTTTGAATTATTTATTAATTACCTAATATGTAGAGGGGACTATAACCGTCTCCTATGCCTCCAAGAGATGATTGCCTTGCATTGTAATCAAGGAACCTCAGAATCCACGGGCTGTCTCTTGAATCTCCCACAAAGCTTTCGTGTAGCCAAAAAGCAGCACCGGCCAGCCCAGGGCTTTCCACTTGCACTTTTTCATATCGGTACCTGGGCGAGCCTAAAACCTTGACACAAGCCTAGAAAGATCTCCTTTCTATAGTCTCTAGGCACTTTAGTCCTATCTATATATCAAAAACCAGTTAAAGCCCTTTCTTCCACCAGAAAGCCTTTTTTGAAGAAAATTCGACCCTGATTGACTTCTCCCTCCTTTGAGGTGGTTTGTCGCTGCAATTTGACGTCACTTATGTTGCTGATTTGTATTATTACTACACTCTCGATACTATATACTTTTACTGTTTGATTATGTTGTGAGAACTACAAAGGCAAGGAACAAAAATCCCAATCTTTATATAAGTAGATGTAAGTAAGCAACCAATACTCAGATATTGGTAACGTGCTTAACAAACATTGGTCATTAGCTTTAAAACTTAGTAAGTTCCGGGTTCTACCAAACTTCTCTAATACTCCCATTATAACACTTTACCCACGAATGGCAAAATTGTAAAAACCATTTTGCACCTTATCTCCCTTTCAGTGGTGAGGTGCTTGGACTAAGAGGTATAGTGCATTCATTATCCTTTTTGTTTATTCTGAACATGAGTATAGTCTGTCACAGAAAGGTTCACTGGTATATTTGCTGAATGTATGTATCAGTTAATCAACTTCATTTCCTTTAAAGGTCTTACATTTATGTGTTGAAATTTTTTTTAACAAAAACATGATACCCTCTTGGAAATAGAGATTAAATTTTTTTTTTTATATTACTTTATGTTACCTAAGAAGAAGAAGAAGAAGAAGAAGAAGAAGAAGAAGAAGAATACTGGAAAGGAAGAGAAAACATTTCTCAAAGTCTCACTTTGTGCCTGGGCAGGCGCATGAATGTACATTTTTAATTTTAATGTTAACAGTAGTGTCTTTTTATTGAGTGCTTAATATTTGCCAAGTACTTTTTCCAAGAGCTTTCCATGTAGAATTTTAGTTAATTCTCACAAGACCATAAAAGAGGTAAAATTCTTCTCCACTGCGGAGAGGATTAAACCGCGATTCAAAGAGTTGCAATTGTTGAATTTGGTATTCTCAGCCAGAAGTTGGACAGTGTAAGGGCTAGAGAAATTAAGCTTTTCCAGAAGATGACAAATAAAAGAAAAATAATGAAACTTAAAATCGATTTAGCTCATTTATAAAGGTGAAGCCAGACACCCGAGTAGTTCCCTGAGAAGCACAAGCTGGTGTCTCTTTCAAAATTTTTCATTAAACTTGTTATGGATTTATTGAGGCCGGCATATGGGTAAATTTTAGAAAACAATTTAATACAAAACTCAAATTATTGGATTTACAGTGGTAACTCTACCTTAATAAGGTGTTACACTCTTAAAAGGCTTACGATAGAATGCATACAGTCTAAGTTACTTTTCCAGTTCTTAAATATTTAGCATCATTTGATAAAACACCAACCTGTTATGGCAGATCAGACATTTTTACAGTTTGATTTACTCTGCGCCCGGGGAATGTTATGAACCAGACTATTTATGGAGAATTAATCCTAAGATTTATTTGTTCTATGGAGTGTTGATAGGTAACTTTTTTTAAAATCTAGAAAACAGCATTTCTGGACTTCAAGGAGATACTGGCTAACCTGATTTATCTATTTTATTAGAGGTTATAAATAACTAAGCAGATCAAAGTGATATTTATTTCAAGTCCCTTTGTCTCGTTGATAAAATGAGACTATTTTCCATCAGAATTTTTGTAACCAAATATATAACTGCGCCCTATGGTGTAAAATAATCCTAGATACATCCAAAGCTATCACAGCAACATTACTTTGCCCTCAATGGCTAGAAATTTTGTACCGGTTAAAAATAAATAAATATTTTTATTTTAAATTAAATACGTATTTTAAAATAAAATAAATAGCCATTCGTTTATTCATTTCTTGTCTAAAAGTTGCTAGATGATGGGGCGCCTGGGTGGCTCAGTCGATTAAGCATCTGACTTCTACTCAGGTCATGATCTCGCGGTTCATGAGTTTGAGCCCCGCATTGGGCTCTGTGCTGACAGGTCAGAGCCTGGAACCTGCTTCAGATTCTGTGTCTCCCTCTCCCTCTGTCCCTCCCCTGCTCGCTCTCTCTCTCTCTCTTTCTCTCTCTCTCTCAATAATAAATAACGTTAAAAATTTTTTTTTAAGTTGCTAGATGATTCAACTTCTACCCAGCTACAATACTTAGGTTAATACACTCTCTGGGAAGAGGCATGGGATTGTTTATATGAACTTAACTGTTTTGTCTAAAAACATCAATTGGAGGATGGAAGAAATCTTCCCTCCAAATGAAATGTCATGCATTAAAACAAAGGAAAGGTTTTTGTTCCTTCTTGGTTTTATTTTCTTTCCATGAAGGCCCTAGAGAAACAAGTTTGTTTAACCTGTCCTGCCAAACAAACCCAATTTAGTCCTTTTTTTGAAAAAGTAAGCGTGATGGTCATAATGCCAGAATGGAGAATTCATGTTTCCTTACTTCCACCCTATCTCTGAGTCTCTTCTTCTGACCTCATAAGGCTGCAGCTGGTGGGAAAGAGAAGGAAAGAGGGATAAACTTAGTACCAGTAGCTGCGCCCCAAGAGATAGCACAGGGCAGAGTATAAAAGCAACAGGTTCTGGAGTCAGACAGACATGATACTCATATTTTAAATTAATTTTATTTAGCAAATGTTTATGTGGATCTAGTTGTATGCCAGTCCCGTTCTAAACTCTTGGCTAATATTACCTATTTAATCTTTGCAGTAATTTAAATGAGGGAGGGATTCTTCATACACCCATCCTATAGGTAAAGAAACTGAGTCACACAGAGGTTAAGCAACATGCCAAGATCACAAAGCCGGCAAATGGCAGAGGTTCCACTTACGTGCATGTTCACCAACATGTGCACGAGGCTGTCTCTCCAAATCTTGGCCAGAGCACTTAGTGCCAAACCCTCCTGGGCACTTCACCTCTCTGAACTTCAATTTCTTCAGTTGAAAAACTGGGATGGTACCCCCAGTTCATAACTGAGGTGGGTATTCATAAAACATTTTCTGATGGTCCTATTCCTTATCAGTATCTACTCAGCCCAGATTTACCCATCAACTTTTCCTTCTCCAGGTACTGCCACAGTCAGTCACATATGTATTTGGGGAGGGCAGGACACTTAGCACTATTAGAGTTGGTATTTAATGACATTTTCACACAGCGCATTATATTCTAAAACATAACCCCATATTACTTATTTTGTACCTCCCTTATTAGATCGGTGACTGCATCAGGTTAGGGAAATGTGTTTGACCTATTTTAAACTGTATCCTCAGCATCCACAGAGGGCTTAACGTGTGGGAGAAATTCAGTCAGTATAATGTCGTAAAAGGATGAGTGGATGGTTTTCCTACTGTCTGTAACATTTCCATCAACATGTGTTAGTAAATGCTTCTTTGTTGATAGACATGCTAGAACAATGGTAACATTTCTTAGGAATAATAGCAACATAAGAAACTCAGTAGAAATGCATCAAACGAAATAAAAATTTTGCAAAGAGGAAAACAAAATAAAGGCCCAAGACATTTGACAAGTTCTTAAGTTGTTAATGTGCCAAACTTGTGCCTTTATTCTTTGAGATTAAAAAAAAATGTGAATTACATTTAGTGGGGTAATGCTGAGGTTATGAAATGAGAGCGACCAAGCAACAAAACAAAAAGAAACTAAAAAATAACGATAGCAAACAGCAAACAAAATCACAAAGCAAGGTATTTAAATAACATTCTTCCAACAGTCTTGATCCTGTCCAGATGGACATGAGAACTAACTCCCAGGGCCACATGATTTGGATATCGATCCCTGAAAGAAATCTCCAGACATTCTAAGTGCCTAAACTTTACCTTAAATTGCATTCAGGAGACCAAGGCTTGCCCAGTACAGCCATAGCTCACAAGTACTCATAAATGGCTCTTTATGGCTGTGTCTAGAAGTCAGTGGGTTCATACAACGGAAATTCAGAACTGAATTACAATGAAATATTAAAGGCAGAATTATCTACCTTGCGCTTTTAATAAGAGATTTTATAGGATTCAGTCTTTTTCTCCCCCTTAGTTTGGAGACATGGGTGTGTGTGTGTGTGTGTGTGTGTGTGTGTGTGTGTAATGTAAAACAGCTCATTAAGCTGAGTATTGGACAATATATTGACTTTCCGTGTTAAAAAAAAGAAAAAAATATGAAACCTTTCTAAAATGAAGAGTGAACCTACAGAAGGAAACTGAAATGCTTTTACAAAAATGGACTTGAAGGCAAAACCAGAAGATAAATGTGTGTGTTTAAAATTATTTGTGGGCAAGCTTCCCATCTTAAATATTTGAAGTATTCAGGCCTCCAGGCACCTGTTCAACATTGTACTGATTCTCCCCCAGGCAGCTGCCTCACTTGCCTCTGCCTCAGGCTGGTCCTGAACTTGGTCCAGGATGAATCACTGATGAGCAAATCCAACTGGTGCTAAATGACAGGTGTCGGTTCCTGATTGCCTTTGGTGGCCTGGGATAATTCTTAAAGGGGGAAGAAAAGAGCTACCAAACACTTGTCCTAAAATATATCTTTTTAATGTTTGTGTTAAAAGAAACATACGTTAGAAAAATTAACAGGCATTATCAGGCTAAAGAATATGTTTTATTTATTTTTTTTAATTTTTTTTCAACGTTTTTATTTATTTTTGGGACAGAGAGAGACAGAGCATGAACGGGGGAGGGGCAGAGAGAGAGGGAGACACAGAATCGGAAACAGGCTCCAGGCTCCGAGCCATCAGCCCAGAGCCCGACGCGGGGCTCGAACTCCCGGACCGCAAGATCGTGACCTGGCTGAAGTCAGACGCTTAACTGACTGTGCCACCCAGGCGCCCCAAGAATATGTTTTCTTAATGAATGCAAAATTATGAACAATGGTAGCACAGCAAAGAGGGGACAGACATCGTTGGCCAGATTTGAGGCAGGCATTCCATGATGTCCTCACAGAACATGCCCTGGTGACAACTGAAGACTTGAATCCATGTAAATGGGTTGACCCAATGGTCCAAGAGTCATTAAGAGCCGAAAAAGTCCTGAAGAACCTCTAGACTGTGCATCCCTGACAACGTGGTTATCGAGAGCACTTTCCATAGGGTATGAAGCTAAGAGTGGTGCCTTTGCAACCAGTTGGCCACAGAAATTCCCCTACTTCCATCCTAGAATCCAGTGAGACTTTTCTGGGTGGCAACATGGTGTACCTCAGGAATCAGCAAAGTATGACCCACAGGCCAAACCCAGCGTACTGCCTCTTTTCATATGCTCATGATCGAAGAATGGTTTTGGCACTTCTATGTGGTTAAAAAGAATCAAAAGAAAAAGCGTATTTAATGACACGTGAAAATTATATGAAATTCAAATTGTAGTGGCTATGAATAGTTTAATTGGAGCAAGCCGCATGCCCATTTGTTTACATATAGTTCATGGCTGCTTTTGTGACAGAGTAGTTGTGACAGACGCTATCCTAGAACCTAGAATATTAACTATCTGTCCCTTTACAGAAAAACATTTGCTGACTCCTGACATAGCCTCCTACCAGCTGTGTCAACACGAAATTTACTAACACATTATGAGCTTCAGTTTCCTTATCTGAGGGGGGATGTTAACACTGACTGCAGAATTATTAGGAATATTACATGAGATAAAGTGCCTAATATAATGGCGATAAATGATTGCCATTTTTTTTTCTTAATGGAATTGGAGGAAGAGAAGTATTTCTTGGTCTCTGTGTTGTGATTCTACATAACAGAAGTGGCCACCAGTCTCACTGAGGTTTCTGGCTGCCTGACAATGTATTGGATGCTGTCTTAGTCATGTCTGGCCACCATAACAAAATACAATAGACTGGGTGGCTTAAACAACAGAAATTTATTTCTCACACGTCTAGAGGCTGGAAGTCCCATGATTTGAGTGAATGGTCAGGTTCTGGGGAAAGCTCCCTTCCTGGTTTGCAGATGTCCTCCTTTTCATTATATTCTCACATGGTAGAGCGAGAGTGAGAGCAAGAGAGAGGGAGAGAGAGAAATGATGCAAGAGTGCATGTGCTATGGTGTTTCTTTCTTCCTCCTCCTTCCCCTCTCCCTTCTCCCCTACCTTAATCCTCCTCCTCCTCCACCTCTTTCTTTTCTTCTTCTTCTTCTTCTTCTTCTTCTTCTTCTTCTTCTTTTCTTCATCTAAGGGCACTTACCCATCATGGCACTCCACCCTCATGACTTCATCTAACTCTAATACCTCCCAAAGTTCTCACCTCAAAGCACCATCACTTTGGAGATTAGGATATCAATATATGACTTTGGGCAGAAGTGGGGCCGAGGGACATTCAGTGCATTACAGACACTCTAGTTGAATCCCCGACAGATATTCCACAATTTCTTCAATGCGCAGCAGCATCTGATTCCACGCCAGCTTTAGGAAAGAACTCTCATTGGTTTTAACCAATGAGGCACCCCAAGTGAAGTCAGTAAGAGGGGGACATTTTCAGTTATCTCAGTTCCTACAAGGTGCCACTACACTGAGTGGCAGCAAGAAAAAATATGCACGTTTCCACAGAAAAAGGAAATGTTACACCCGAAAAAGTCAATAACACCCCTTATGAGTATCATCCAAAGTCACACAGTCCATCTTGTCATATTTCCAGGTAACCTACTCCTTCGCGAAACCCTATGTGTCCAATGAACATGGATACCAGGATATTCGCTAGGAATTCTGGGACACAAATGTCATCTCTTCTATATAGTGTTGTGAGCAGATATGAAACCTAAAATTGCTACAGCATTTTATGCCTGTCATTTCACAACTAGGCAATCCAGTTTCAAGTAAAACAAGAAATACAGAGAAAAAGCCAAGGCATAAGAATCAGAGAAGAACAAATAGTACTCAATCAAGCCACATCTGGACCATTTCCAACCTGCGAGCTTCTCAGTCTTTCAGAGCTTCAGTCACTTTGAGTTGGATTGCTTGAAATTTGCCAACACGATCAACTCACGGCTACAGTCAGGCTCTGCCTGTAGATTCGGGTTGACGGTGGACCTACCCATACCGCTCAGGTGATCCCATTACAGGCCGGTAGTTAGAGAAGCAAGATGTAGACTCAGGAACGTGCTAAACTTTTATCTGTTTGGATCCGCTCACAGTTTATAAAACATCTCCTATACACTGCTTACCAAACTTAAATTGTTACTTAGCATCACTGTGTTTGAAACTCTCTGCTCAACAACAAGAGCTGCAAAGATGAATCGAGTGCGTTACTAGTCCTCAAGGACTTAGTGACCTCGTGGTGACGAACAACGTACAAACTACATGAGGAATTAAAACGGGAGGCAGAATAAAGTGAGAGGCAGACTCTGCGTGGTGCGAAAGCCAGAGAAGGAGAGTTATTGCCCCCATTAGATCCTCACAGCAGCTCTGTGGGGAGGTGGAACAGATGTTTCTATCCTCACTGTTACAGATTAGGAGATTCTGAAAGGTCCAGTGTAACTGGAGTAATTAGTGACACATTAATTGTGCTCCGAGATTCTGGCTCAAAGCCCGATATTCTTTCCATTCTTCCACGAAACCTCTTAACAATAATAACGGCATCATAGAAAAAAAGAGTATTGTTTATTAAACACTCAATAAAAGGCTGACATAGAGGAACCAGACGCGTATTGTCAAGGAAGAAAATGGGAAATGTATAAGATAATAAGGACCAATGGAGACTGGGAAAAACCAGGCCACCTGTTCCAATTAAGGGGAAGTAACTACTCAGCTCATCATTGGCCAATATTGTCAGAACCTTACATTTTTCAAGATTCAGAAATCTAAAAATGGATATTTATAAAGTATTTTAACATTTTAGCAAGGCCTGTTAATTCTTTCTTACACGCCTTCCAAACACCAGAGTGATCCATTTAAAGCACAGGTTATTGTTCTTCCATCCACCCCACATATTATTAGTCAAAAGTTAACCTGGAAGCCCACCCATCCTGGGTATTATAAGAATCATTAGGGGTGCCTGGGTGGCTCAGTCGGGTGAGCGTCTGACTTTGGCTCAGGTCATGATCTCATGTCTTGTGAGTTCGAGCCCCGCGTCGGGCTCTGTGCTGACAGCTCAGAGCCTAGAGCCTGCTTCCGATTCTGTGTCTCCTCCTCTCTCTGCCCCTCCCATGCTCATTCTCTCTCTCTCTCTCAAAAATAAATAAACTTATTTTTTTAAATCATTAACTTATTATAAGAGTTAGATTTTAATTATGTGGGAGGAGGTGTTGGAGTCTAAAAACTGAAGTCAAAAAACACAGGATAAGAGTCACTGATCCATCACTTAATGCAATGGTCTGGGAGAATACCTAAATCCCAGTGTAAATACACACAGACACACAGACACATAGACACACACACATACACTGTTTTTTCTTTTCTTTTTAAAAATTTTTTAACATTTATTTATTTTTGAGAGATACAGAGAGACAGGGAGTGAGTAGGGGAGGGGCAGAAAAGGGGTGGGGAGGACTCAGAATCGAAAGCAGGCTCCAGGCTCTGAGCTGTCAGTACTGAGCCAGACGCGGGGCTCAAAGCCACAAACCCCGAGATCATGACCTGAGCCAAAGTCAGACGCTTAACTGACTGAGCCACCTGAGTGCCTCCCCCACACACATTTTTTTAATACGTGCTTTTTAAAAAAAAAATGTTTATTTATTTGTTTTGAAAGAGAGAGAGCCAGGGAGGGGCTGAAAGAGAAGAATCCCAAGTAGGCTTTGGCTGTCAGCACAGAGCCCAAAGCAGGGCTCGATCCCATGAACCATGAGATCATGACCTGAGCTGAAATCAAGAGTCAGACACTTAACTGACTGAGCCACCCAGGGGCCTCTAACTAAACACTTTTTATATGAAGTCCAAAGTTTATAATTCATCCTACGGGGCATATATGTACAGTTACGAAAACTGATAAATAGATAGACATAGCTGTAGTTATGGGCATATCACTATTCACGCAAGAAAGTTCAACTCTGAATATCAGATGAAATTCTGACTCTGGTACATTAGGTAGGTGGCATCTCCTATAGAGGCTTGTCTCTAAGCAGCTCATTTCTAGATGTAAATACTGCATGTTTTACACTTAAAAACAAGTGGCCATACCACCCATTATTTTCTGAGGCATATTCACAGATTCCTTATTCAACGACTGTTATTTCCAACTAGGAAATTCACATCAAACAGCGAACAAATCAAAATTGTCCTATGGACCAAAGCACCTTGTCAGGAACGTGCCCAGGCTTTTCTACTTATTCAGTACCTAAAGCTTTCTTGTTCACAAACTAGAGACAGTCACAGCATCTAACTGCAGGTATTCAGGCTTCATAGATGATTTGGTGTCAGGAGCTTTTGGACATTTTATTTCCTGATATTATGAGAAGTGAGGAATCCCACTCAGCCCTCCCATGAGATCGCTACGATATGATGCCATTAAAGATCTGAAATAACACTGGGGCAGCCGCTGGAACAGGCTGATTTGATGTAGCACCATACTGCACCGAGGGGATCTTAGGGAATTCGACGTTCCATTCCCTCTCACATTGCCTGGTACAAAACATGTGCATAATAAATCTTCATCGAATAAGCAATTGAATGGAAGGAATGAAAAAGAAATGGGTGCTAACACGGACATGAGATTCTCGTGGATTTGGAGCTTCACTTTCTAGGGTAGCCAAGCAATAATAGAATTTAACCCCAAGTGCTTTCCATTGTTAAGTCAACATGAAGTGCTCCTTCCAGAAGGCAGTCTGGTTGCTGACGATGACCATGGGAGAGCACCAAGTATGGACAAGGCATGGGGATACATTAGCCCTTCCGTTCATACAAATGGCATCCATGAGGGCAAGCAGTCCGGTCCTAATTCTTCACATGCTGGACACTTGATCTGAGATGTTAAACTCTCTTTAAGCAGCCCAGCCATTGACAAGCCCAGTGACTCTTGGCCAGATGTATTTCATATGTGTTCTTATGCCCACCATGCTGGGTGCTGCTTCCCTCTGATATTCCGTCTGCTAAACCAAACACGAAACACACAATGAACTCGTAGGCCAGATTTTTTCATATCTCTCCACAGAGAAATTTAAGAAAGAAGAACAAAGGTTGCACCTTTCATCTGGGTGAGAAGTAGCAAATTAAATCCTCATCTTGTCCCTATCACCACCACAAATAGAAAACATATCCGGGAGCTCTAATGTCTTTGGACATTACATTACATGCATGTCAAATTTTATAACTGATTATAACTCATTTCAAAACAACACAGGAATTTCTCCACAACTAAATAATTGGTACTGTACATTGTGAATGCCAAGTGCAAAGACAAAAAGAATGACAATCTTACAGAATATGTGGGTAGCAGAGCAAAACCTGTTTGTGCCTGTCAAGCTGTATAACTGCTTCAATTTTTTCCTTTTCCACACATTTGAAATTAAGTCAACACAAGAACATGGGAAATCTGTCTCCTGGGATTACTATAGTATAAATAAAATACAGTACAAGAGACTGTAATTTTTTTAACAGATTTTGTAGGACTGTCTGTCCATACTTGTCTCCATAAGGACGACTGAATAAGCGTGGCTTTCAAATCCCAGTAAAGCAGAATACGTGCACGTAGGTGGTTCAGTCAGTAAAGTGTTAGACTCTTGATCTCGGCTCAGGTCATGATCTCACAGCTCGTGGGACTGAGTCCTGTGTAGGGCTCTGCACTGATAGCACGGAGCCTGCTTGGGCTCTCCCTGCCCCTCCCGACTTATTTTCTCTCTCTAAATAAACATGAGAAAAACAAATAAACAAACAAACATGAGAAAAAATTTAAAAGCTCAGTAAATCAGAATAAACACTTCCTACCTCTTCATCAGTTTTCCTTCCAGATTAAAGTTCTTCACGTATCCGAAAGTATACTTATCATACCTTTTAAGGTTTTTAGGGTATTCCCTTCTCTAAGATAGCGATGAGTTCTACCATTTTTGTTTTCTGCATCTTGATCATTTCTCCTAAATCACTGGGCTCTTCAATTTTATCCCTCAACGGTATTACCACTCTTTGGTTCTTTGGTTCTATCTGGTTTAATTTTCTCCTCCTTTTCTATTTCCTCCTCTTCTTCTTTCTCGCCATCTTTTTCTTATTTCCTTTTTTTTCTCTTTTCCCATCTTCTTCATACCCCCCTTCTCATGGTCAACAAGATTCTGTATAATCGACTCTTGTCTGTTTCTTTTAACCACTTTCTCCCTATTTTTTCCTGCACACATTCATCTCCAAAATTAAACTTATAATTTCCCAACTAAGAGCATTTATGTTTGCTCTTTGTTTGGCCTAGAAAGCTCCTTTCCAAATCTTCTTTCCCATCAATGCTATCACATATGACTATGCATTGTGCACAACACAAGTCCAAGGACAACACTCATTTGTTAAGAGCATGAGCAGGGGAGGGGCAGAGACAGAGGCAGACACAAAATCTGAAGCAGGCTCCAGGGTCTGAGCTGTCAGCACAGAGCCCGACGCGAGGCTCAAACTCACAAACCGCAAGATCATGACTTGAGCAAAGTCGGACACTTAACCAACTGAGCCACCCAGGAGCCCCATCTGACAGCATTCATTTGGACTGTGATATGACTGGTTTTCCTGGTGTTTTCTTTTTTTTAAATTTTTTTTCAACATTTATTTATTTTTGGGACAGAGAGAGACAGAGCATGAATGGGGGAGGGGCAGAGAGAGAGGGAGACACAGAATCGGAAACAGGCTCCAGGCTCTGAGCCATCAGCCCAGAGCCTGACGTGGGGCTCGAACTCACGGACCGCGAGATCGTGACCTGGCTGAAGTTGGACGCTTAACCAACTGCGCCACCCAGGCGCCCCTCCTGGTGTTTTTGAAAATGGTGTACTGTTTTTCCACTCTAAGGAAATTCGTGTATATATGGTCAAAGAGGGCTTTACTCCCAACCATGTGTAAAGCTCTCCTACCCATTATTTCCTATTCAGTAATTCTTTATTTTATCACTGTGTTGGTTTCCTTCATAACACTTACTGGAATAAGCAATTGTCCCATTAATTTATTTGTTACATATTCATCATATCTCTTCTCTAAGCCAAAGTTACTTGAGTTTTGTGACCTGTGACTTTTTCCACCTTGTTCTAAGCTGTATTTTGTAGTGTCTGTAATATCCTACACCATGTCTGTGACATATGAGGCCCTTTATAAAGCAGTGTTGAATAATTGCAAACACAAATGAGTGAATTGGTGAACACATTTTCCCTGAACATATTTATTTTTCTTTCTCATTTCCAGCGTCCCTGTTTTAATTAGGCAGAATAAAACCCAGCCTTAAAATGATGGTCCCACGATCCAGCTGTCGTGTAATACATTTCTTTGTTCCATGAATCTTCCCCTTCTTTGAAGGAAAGTGATTAAAATTTAATTGTGACTGTGAAATATAGCTTATCAATTAACACCACTTTAGTATTTTTGTTGATGCACATAATGTGTTTCATGATGGCAAGATGCAAGTAGGGCTTGTGTGAAGGTTAGTGTAGGTTGGTGGATGGGGAAGAATAAGAAGAGACTTTATCAATGAAGAGATGGACAGGCCAACAGAGATTTTTTCCATCTAGTGTAAAACCAGGGCCTGCCTATTCACTGCTTAACAGAATAAGACTGGAGCTGATATTTGTGGTGCCCTATACCATATTCCTTCTGCCCATTTGATTTCAGCACAGTGGTGGTGGATAGTTCCCTGTACTTTGTGGCTTTCTGCTAAGGCATTCTCTGTTTTGCTCTCTGCCTTGAAAGGCCATGTAGCCAAAAACAGACACAACCTGGAATTGGAGGACTAAACAGAGGAATTAACACCCCCCTGCGACAATTTCCAACTGTAGGGGTATAGGACTTTGTGGCTATATATTTTAGACTCTCTCCATCTCTGGTAGGACGCTTGTGAAGCAGTTTCTACGTTATTACTCAAAGGTTCAACTGAAGGATAGAGCCACAGTTATGCAGAAACCATTGATGCACTGGATATTGGGTTCATTTTTTCTTGGTTTCACCTTCCACACTTCCTTACTAGTGTCTTTTGGAATTTCTTCCCCAGTAACTACCTGGCTCCAATTATTTGCTTCAGCACCTACCTCTGGGCAAAACCCAAAAGATGAACACTCTAACTCTTCTCCTCTCTTGTTTCATTTGTACCCACCCAGCCTCTTTGCAATAACCTCTGTCGCATTTCTGTATTGCTCAATAATAAATTCATAACTTTTTTCTAGTAAAAAAACTACCAGAAATAAACCCAAGTTGATCCAAATAAGGATGTTTAAAAGCTATACACCCCAAATTTGAGCATTCTTATTTAAGCAATATTATTTATTTTTACCAAATCCACCTCATCTTACAAATGCACAAATTATCTTTATATGTTTCTGACTTTATAAATGAGATATTGAATAAAATTTAAGAAGCAAAAAAAAAAAACTAAAGCAAGGTACAAAAAGATTTAAATTCATATACAGACCTCAGTAATTACTGCTTTCAGAGATGGGGAATTGTTCTTCATCTTTTAACTTTATTTCCTCTTTTACAAATTGGTGATTAAGACATCCATCTTATAAGTGAATACTAAGGATTAGCTTTAAAACACACCTCCCTGCATTAGTCTTCCATGCTTCAATTAAAAAAAGAAAGTACCAAAAACAAAAAAGAAACCACAGTTGATTCTGGAATAATATGGGTTTAAACAGCATGGATCCACTTATACAGGGATTTTTTTTTGTTTTTTGATACATATAATATAGTACTATAAATGTATTTCTCTTCTGGGTATTATGTTAAAGTCAGACTGAGAAAGACAAATATCATATGATTTAACTCTTATATGGAAAGTAAAAAACAACGATGAATAAACAAAAAGGAAACTTCTTTACTATTTTCTTAATAAAAATTTTCTTTCTCATTTTCTTTATTGTAAGAATACAGTATATAATACATATGACATGCAATATATGTGTTAATCAACTATTTATCCTTTGGGAAGGTTTATACACATGAACCAGAATGAGACCCTAGACAAAACTCATGATTGTATAGTCAATTAATCTATGCCAAAAAAAGCAAGAATATGCAATGGGGAAAAGACAGTCTTTTCAAGAAATAGTGCTGGGAAAATTGGACAGCTACATGCAAAAGAATGAAACTGGACCACTTTTTCACACCATATACAAAAATACACTCAAAGTGGATAAAAACCTAAATGTGAGATGTATAGCCATAAAAATCCTGGAAAAGAGCATAGGCAATAATTCCTCTGATATCAGCCATAACAACATGTTTCTAGATATGTCTTCTAAGGCAGGTAAACAAAAGCAAAACAATGTTGGGACTGCATCAGCATAAAAAGTTTCTGCATAGCAAAGGAAACTAACAACAAAACTCAAAGACAATCTACTGAATGGAAAAAGATATTTGCAAATGATGGACCCAATAAAGAGTTAGTATCCACAATATATAAAGAACGTATACAACTCAACACCAACAAAACAAAACAAACAAACAAACAAACAAAACCAACTGATTAAAAACTGGGCAGAGTACCTGAATAGACGTCCTTCCAAAAAATATATACAGATGGCCATCAAACACATGAAAAGATGTTCAACATTACTCATCATCAAGGAAATTCAAATCAAAAGCACAATGGGATATCATCTTATGTCTGTTACAATGGCTAAAGTTGAGAAGGCAAGAAACAAAATGTTGTCAAGGATGTGGAGAGAAAAAAGAATCTGCATGCACTGTTGGTGGGAATGAAAATTGGTACTGCCATTGTGGAAAACAGTACAGAGTTTCCTCAAAAAATTAAAAATAGAACTATCATATAATTCCACTATTGGGCATTGACCCAGGTAAATGAAAACACTAACTTGAAAATATATATGCACCTCATGTTTATTGCAGCACTAATCACGATAACCAAGACATGGAAAAAACTTAAGTATCCATCAATACACGAATGAATAAGGAAAATGCTATATACACACACGCATACACACGTGTGTGCATACACACATGTACACACACACACACACTGGAATATTACACAGCTATAAAAATGGATGAAATCGTTCCATTTGGGACAACATGGATGTATCTAAAGAGTATTATGCTAAATCAGACTGAGAAAATAAGACTGAGAAAGACAAATACCTTATGATTCTGCTCATAATTGGAATCTTAAAAAAATGAAAGAAGAAAATGAAGAATAAGACTGAGAAAGACAAATACCTTATGATTCTGCTCATAAGTGGAATCTTAAAAAATGAATCAATAAAGAAAATGCAGAATCAGAGAACAAACTGATGGTGACCAGAGGAGAGGGAGGTGAGGCTTTGGACAAAATGGATGAAGGGGAAAGGAAGATATAAGCTTCCAGTTATGGAATGGGTAAGTCATGAGAATAAAACACTGACCATAAGCAATACAATCAATGATAATAGCAGTGTCATGGGACAGATGGTAGCTATTTAGTGGTGAACATAGCATCATGTATAAGCCTGTCAAATCACTAAGTTGTACACCTGAAACTAATTAACATTTTGTGTCAACTATACTCAAAAAATACAAATAAATAAAATAACAAAATTGTGCACAGATTTTGACTGTGCACATTTTTCAACAGTCAACTGTACAGCTAAATATACCAATATGGGAAAATCTCCAAAATATAGATATAAAGAAAACAAATTTTAGAATTCTAGCACAAACTGATTTATGTTTAAAACAAACCTATAATCCGTTAAAACAACATATATATATATATATATATATAGTTTAATATACATATTAAAACAACATATATATATCTTATATTTTATTTGGGAATATAATGGGAATTTTATATGGGAATATATACATATATATGCTTATATTTTAAATTTTTTTTTCAACGTTTATTTATTTTTGGGACAGAGAGAGACAGAGCATGAACGGGGGAGGGGCAGAGAGAGAGGGAGACACAGAATCGGAAACAGGCTCCAGGCTCTGAGCCATCAGCCCAGAGCCCGACGCGGGGCTCGAACTCCCGGACCGCGAGATCGTGACCTGGCTGAAGTCGGACGCTTAACCAACTGCGCCACCCAGGCGCCCCTATATGCTTATATTTTATATGGGAATGTGAGAGTACATGTAAATATGCCACAAAAATCTGAAGGATGTATATCAATTGTAGATGGAACATTGATGGAAGGTGTCATTGAAAAGGTATATATATTTCCCCAACTTTTGTATTTTGTGGTAGGTTCTAAGAACATCTACTCACATATTTCTTGTATAAGTATTCCCCATTCCTGTTTTATACATGGAGCTCATGCAAAATTTTCCAGTCTAGACTTGCTGCACAAAGAGCTTTATTTTACTGTGGAAACAAACAAAAAGCAGGATCTGTTTGCTTGCTTGCTTGCTTGCTTTCACAGACATAATGTGGTGCCTTGGCCATATTAACAATTCAATAAATGTTAAGTGATTAAATTAATGATCAAATAAACAAGCGACTGATCAAGTAGAGATAGGAAAGCTCCAATTTCTGTAAGATGAGCCTATCATTCTTACAGTTGTCCAGCAGCATGACATCTAGTATAACCTGAAAGCTGCAGGTAAGTGGCCCAAATGAGGTTCCTCAAAACTCACTTTTGCTTTCTATTTAATTTCCAACAGTATTTTTTCAGGATCACTGCTATGGCAGGAGATGGTGGTGGTATGGGACATATTCACTCAAAGTTGGAAAGATGAATTTGTTTTCCAAAATCATCTTAAAGAAAAGTTAAATGTCAATATCATTTTCATTGATACTCTCATGAAACTATTTGGAATAACAAATCTATTTCAGGTTTTATGAAACCTTTGTAATCTGTATCACTCTAAGGTGATGGTTGTGATTGGAAACTCTGCTCAAGCATGTCTAGTTCAGTAAGACTTGGCTTTATACATCCAAGCATTCAGATTCCTGGCTCAATGTTACATTAACAATACCGTTTGTCTATCATTCCTTCTTGTCTCTTTTTTGCATACCTAATCTTTCTGGGAAAGAGAAATGGCAAATTTTGATATACATTGGCAAGAAAAGCTAGTAAGGCTTTTTAGAAATTCCTGAGAAAAACCTATCATCAGATATCTCTCTGGAATCATCTATCTTTTGAATAAAATTCTCAGAATTATGAAATATCGATTTGTAGAGCCAAGATCTGAATCCGGGCTACCTGACTGCAGATCCAGTAGATAACAAGTAATATTTAAGCAGATATTATTCAAATCAGATAGAGCTTAAAATAGTAATATAAAAGTAACTGGTCTCGGTATACCTTTCTGGTATAATGGATGGTGTGGATAACAGTGATGCTATTACCACTGATACCATAGGATGTTACAGAAATCTGAAAAAGCTGGTTTCAGACAAGGAAGTCAGACACACCCTCTGAAATAGTATGCTTAACATCTCTTTTCACATGATCAAACTAAGATTTGGGGAAGTGACATAAAGTGCCCAAATTCACACACCTGTTAAGTAATGGAGCCATAATTTGAACGTAGGAGATGTATCCATTCTTCCAATCAAATTGATTGTATCTCTCCTATATCCAAATTACAGTGCTAGAAATAACTGATATGGGTTAATCTTATCCTCTTTTTTTTTAGCCACTTAACTAAATCTCTAACTAGACTAACGAACGTGAAATTGCATTTGATCAAATAAGCATTTAATTTGAGGGCCAGAACTATGCTTTGTAGGAATTATAAGATTGGATTTAAACAGGATTGCAAAATGGGAATGGACCTGGGGAAGCGGAAAATCACTGGAGATATTTCTAGGCAAAGAGAACTATCCACCCAGCCTTAAATATGGAGGAAGCGTGCTTGGCAGCTAAATAACAATAATGCCATTATCATGATAATAGGTAAACACTACTCGATGCTTACTCCGTGCTAGGCATATACTTATCATATGTTACCTAATGTTCATTTACACGTGAACAATCAATAGTGTAGATAAGTTATCCAAGTAACACAGCTAGTAAATTCAGAGGGGGCGAACCAAAGTATGTCTAATTCCAAACCTTATTTTGTCAAGCTTTTGTAAAACTACCAACAGTTAGGAACAAAAGAAGATTTTATTTTTAAGAGTTTTTTTTTTCTCCCAATTCTGAAAAGATGGCAGTCAGTGGAAGTTGCAGACCATAGACTTATGGGCTCAGGTAACACAAGAGGGCTCACCTTTCAGGATGTGAACTGACTCACCCAAAGGAGCCTGTAATAGGACCAGCCTGCTTGTCACCTAACAACCTTGTAACTGTGTTAAGGTGATTTCATGATGGCATCTTAATTGAGGACAGCCTGTTCCCATTAAGGACCTGGTGATGACTCTTTGTGGAAAGAACAGGACGTATTCCCAATGTCTCTGAAGAAGATGGAGCTGGACACTTTTCCTTGGCAGTTTGACCTTGCTGTTTGGATGAACTTCTTGGCAAAACTCACCCTGAAGCCCTAAACTCAGGTCATATTTCCAGATTCCATATTTTTCTTAGATTTCTGCTATGGTTCATAATACAGTCTACCTTATGTTATTAATTCTTATTCACTTGGTATCTTTCTACTCCTGAACTATCAATACTCACAGGCAAAAACCTAATGTTCATTGTCTGTGTGATTTTACTCTCCATGAGAAGCACCTTGGATCATCATCATGTCTTGCAGATAGAAGTTCAGGTCCAGGATTATTTATTGAATGAATCAGCTAATTAGTTACCAATGAAAGGTAAAGAACTGTCATCATGACTAGCCCCTTCACTTGTGTCAATAGTCTTATGATTTTTATCTACTTTCAAAATGTCCAGAAATGGCATCAATATATGACTGGGCCAGGTTAATGCTTGTGAATCTTCATGGTAACAAGACCCAAAGGATGACACTGACAGTCTTTTTATAGTTTCTGTATTGTTCATGTTATTTGGCCTCTCAGACTGTAGCATTCAGGAAAAATATGCTCAAATGTCTGAAAATATTCATAACAGGAAAAGTTGATTAATAAGCAGTGGGGTTTATCTTTGAAAAGTGTCATCCCCAACCATGTATAGTTGACCTCATGTGGCACACATATGACTAGGCTATCAGACTTAAACAAAAGAAACAGCCATGCTCATATCTCACCACACTGGAGTTCTTTGATCCTTTACTTGGATGGATGTATTTTCCCCAAGGAATTAAGGGAAAAAAATTTACTTTACAAGAGCTTAAAGCATTTAATGGAAACCACTTCCTTTTAACCTGAATAAATAAAATCAATGGCAGAACAACCTTAAGAATAATCATATGTATTGTGTTTGTGCATATGTACGTGTGTGTGTGCACACTGTGTTGACATAACAGGTTGGGTGCACACACAGGAGCAAAGGACTTATTAAATGCATTAAGACTGATTTTATCATGAAAATTATTAATATTTTAAATGGAGTTTGAAGAGTATCTATATTTTTACTAAAAGCTATCTAGACCTTTATACCTCCATTAGTCTATTCAATTCTAGTTTTATTTTTTTAATTTTTTTAAAATTTATTTTTAAGGGGGAGAGAGGCAGAAGAGGGGAGGGGCAGAGAGAGAGGGAGACAGAGAATCCCAAGCAGGCTCCACACTATCAACATAGAGCCCGACACAGGGCTCCATCTCACAACCATGAGGTCATGACTTGAGCTGAAATCAAGAGTTGGATGCTTAATTGACTGAGCTACCCAGATGCCCCCAAAATTCTAGTTTTAATATTAATGAATCAACGTGAGTAAATGATGCACAGAATTAAAAAAAGAAAATCTAAAGGGTATAAAAGGTTAAGAGTGAAAAGAACTGTTATCAACAGTAATTACGCATCTCCCTTCTCCTTTTTATTTAGTCTCCATTCTTGGAAGGAAACCATTGCCACCAATTCTGGACTTGGGTGTAGGAGATTTTCCATGCTGTACAATTGGCTTCTGTCAGTACAATAGAGACCCAACTCTTTTACATATGTAAGAGGTCCATAACGTACCATGGTATTGAGGTTATATTTTACTTTAACTATTTGTTTACTTGATGGATTCTCTACTGGAATGAAATTCAGAACCTTTGTATTACTGGTTTATGTCTCACTCAGCAGTGCTGCCTTCAATGTGGACTGAGTCTTTGAACTTCCATAATTAGTAATCTGCAACATCATTATGGAAATTGAGCATCAGGATTTACAAACCTTACCAGCATATTGATAATGGTGCAATACCTAAGCATATATTCATACATTCAGCTATTTTACACAAGCATAAGTCTACAAAAGATTTTAGGGAAAAGTACTCCACTGGTTACAGTTTGAGAAATACGGTGCTTGGTTCTGACCCAATGTCAGATAATAACAATGATAATACAGTGTAGACACTAAATAAATATCTGTGGAAGGAATAAATAATGAGTTTGTATTCTTTTTTCCAGCTTTATTGAGGTATGATGGAAAAAGGTTTTAAAATGTTTAGACATTTATTTTCAACTAAGTATACCAGTTTTGGCTTTATGTGTAGTAAAAGCTACTGAAGAAAGAATCTAATGCATCATGGGAGAGTCTATGAATTAAATTGTGTTCCCTACTCCCAAATTCATATGTTGAAGCCCTAACCCCGCAATGTGACTATTAAAAGGAGGGCCTCTAAAGAGGTCAATGCAATTAAATGAGGGCATGAGATTGAGGTCCTCATCCAACAGGATTGGTTTCCTCATAAGAAGACAGAGATACCAGAAATGTGTTGCACACAGAGGAAAGGTCATATGAGGACACAGCAAGAAGGAAGCCATCTACATGCCAAGGAGAGAGGCCTCAGGAGAAACCAAACTATCCAACACCCTGATTTTGGGTTTCCAGCTTCCAAAACGATGATAAAATCAATTTGTATTGTTTAGGCCCACCCAGTCTGCGGTACTCTGCTATGGTAGCCCTAGCAAACCAACGTACAGAGATGGGATGTTTACTGAGGCTTGGATGTCAGAAGGCTAGACAGGCAGGGGGAGACACCCTTCAGTCCAGAAATGATGGCCCTCCATTACTTCTTCTATTAGGAAATTATATCCTCTACCTAGATGCTCAGCCAAGATCCTCCCCGTGTCCTCCATTTTTCTTACTCAGGAATCTACCAGTATATCTTTGTATTTTACCTCCTCAATGCCTTTAGAATTCTTTACTTCTCCCCATCCTCACCATCACAGGCCAGTTAACACCACTGTGTCCCCCATCTGGGCCACTGCCTTCAGTCTGACTCCCTCCTATCTATCCATCTTGCACTCCTACCTCCTGACGGAAACTCTCTTAAAGGTAACTGTGTGAAACATCTCTGTAATAAAATTTACAGTCTTTAATTGGCCTGATGATAATCGGGCCCCCACCTCTCTTTTAAGAGTCAATTTTTATCACCTTTACCCTTGTTCATCTCACCAATCATGCGATTCTTCTCTTCTGTAAAGATACCACAATCTCTCTCCTTCAGACGTCTAAGCTCGCTGTTCTCTCTGCTCCTCTAAAGTTCTCATGTCTTCACTTTCAAGTCTGTCATACATCCCTTTCCTCCTCCACCTTGAGGCCCCCCTCACCTGCCCCTAGTTTCTTAGAAAAAATGAAGTTTCCAGTTATTAATCAGAAGGCACCTTCTAATTTCTCGTCCTTAGCACTTATGTAAAAAATAATTTTAAGTGTACATTCCCTACCTCACTGAAAATTCTATAAGGGTACACGACTATTCTGTATGCTCACCGCTTTACTCCTGCTTGTCTGGTAAACTGCATAGCACAACAAATGTTAGTTAAGTAAATGAACAGTGACTTTAAAAAGGAAAAAAAAGGGCGCCTGTGTGGTTCAGTTGGTTGTGTCCAACTTCACCTCAGGTCGTGATATCACAGCTTGTGAGTTCAAGCCCCGCAATGGGCTCTCTGCTCTCAGCCCAGAGCCCACTTCGGATCCTGTCTCCCTCTCTCTCTGCCCATCCCCCATGTGTGCACACACTTGTTCTCTCTCTCTCTCTCTGTCTCCCTCTCTCTCTCAAAAATAAAATAATTTTCTTTTTTAGGGGCGCTGGGTGGCTCAGTTGGTTGGGCATCCAAATTCAGCTCCATTCATGATCTCATGGTTCCTGAGTTCAAGCCCCTGTGTCGGGCTCTATGCTGACAGCTAGGAGCCTGCTTTGGATTCTCTGTCTCCCTCTATCTATGTACCTTCCCCTCTTGGGCTCTGTCTCTCAAAATAAATAAATAAACATATATATAGATAGATAGATAGATAGATAGATGTATATCTATATATATCCATATCTATATCTGTATATCTACATTATATCTACGTCTGTATCAAATCTGTCTCCCAATATTAGTTCACATGAACTGATATAGCATTCTTTTGAGTAGAGTTAAATTATTACAACTCATTCCGTATATTTCCTAGGAAGGCAATCCACTTTTTCCTTTTTATTTACTTTAATATATGTATATACACACATATATAATATATTATATGTTATATTATATGTTATATATAATATAATATTATATTATATTATATTGTATTATATTATATGGTATATATATTATATATATTTTATGTATTATATAATATTATATATTATATATTATATATCATGTATACATACGGTCATATATGTCATAATTATAATTATATTATATTATATATTATATATCATATATTGTATGCTATATATATTATATATTATATTATAAATTATATAAAACATATATAATATATATACCATATAATATAATATAATATAATATAATATGATATGATATAATATATATAACATATAACATATAATATATTGTATATATACATTATATATATGTTATATTATACACATGTTAACATATATATGTTATATATATTATATATATATATTTATATTATATATATATAATATAAATATATATATAATATATATGACATATAATATATTATATATATAATATATAACATATATATAATATATATAACATATAATATATTATATATTATATATTATATATTATATATATAATAGAATATATAATATATATAATATATATAACATATATAATATATAATATATTATATATGTTATATGTTATATATATTATTATATAGTGTATGTATATA